>NC_081405.1:146631585-146866585 GCF_030272615.1 Cryptomeria japonica
CAGGTTTCACATTCCCGGAGTTGTCACATATAACAAACTTATACATGTTTTTTATTTCTTCATCACCTAATTCCTCTATGTTGCAATGAATATACATTCTAGGGTCTTCTGCATAAACAACACCTTTTGGAATTTTTGAAAAAGCACCTGTGTTGTCATCTTTCTTAGCTACCTCGGGAACTAGCTGAAACACGGGCCTAGGTCATTTTATAACCTTGACTACTGTAGGGTTTGTTATGAATTCAGGTGTAGAGGAGGATGCCATGATGATAAATACCTTTTTTTGCCTTTGGATGGATTGATTGTTGAAGTACTTTGCCTCTTTGCTCGGAATGCCTTAACTCAGAAATCTTCGCACTCTCTGAAAGTTTGAATTCACGGTGAAATGAAATGGAGCCAAAAACCTTATTTTATAAAGTCTTTTCTACTACCTGCCACATTAATTGCTTGCCGGTAATGTATTAGCTCAACTTTATTTGTTGGTAATGAAAGATTTTCTACTTCTTTTCTCTAACCGAGGGAATAATAGCACATGTGTCATTTGATTGCCAAACCCTCAAGATAATTTTCTTCAATTTGATGAAGAACATCCTGCCAGTGGAGCATTGCTCTATCCTACTGGTGGAGCATCATATTGTCCTGCCAGTGAAGCATTTGTTGGTTCTACCGGTGGAGGAGTAACCCCAATATTTAGATCACCTTTTCTAATCCATTGCTTTAAAAATTATTGCTTAACCTCTTCAACCTTTTCTTTATCTTTCAAGCTAGTACTTCTATTATCTACTGGTGTACCTTTACTTCTACAAAATTTAGCAATATGACCAATCTTGTTACATGCATAACAGGTTACATTATTTTTCTGAATAGCTTTCCCATAACCTATGCCGGTTTGTGTTCTGCATTTATTTGATAAATGACCAAATCTTCCACAAACATAACATCTTACATTCATTCTGCAATTTTCCAGAGTTATGACCAATTTTGTTGCATTTTGTGCATTGACCGGTGGGAGGATTGATGTTTTGATAATTCCTAGATCTACATTCATTCACCCTATGACCATATTTATTACAGTTAAAGCATTTTCCATTGAATTTGTAAGTATTATAAGGTCTTACCGGTTTGATATGATCCTGGGTATTTGCAGTACCAGAGCTTTCTCCAACTTCAAATCCAATTCCAGAAGTGTCACCTTTGGGTTTTTGATTCTTCAATAAGGTACCAAGTTCTTCTAAGCTTTTCTTGAATTTTTCTTTGTGTTGATTTGCAGTTTCCAATTCCCTGTCCAAGATTTCCTTTTGTCTCATTAGTTCATTCGATTCATTCTGAGTATGCATCAGATCTGTCTTCAACATGTCATTTTCATAGCTAAGTCTTGTGTTCTCATTTGCTACATCACTTAATCTTTTGGTCAATTCTTCTTCATTCTTCTTTCTATCCTCAATTTCTTTGCAAAATCTCATAGTCATATCCTGCATTTCATTTTTTGTTGTCATGATCTATTGTTTCAATTTGCTTATCATATCATTTAGTGATTCCTTTTCATCATTCTCATTTTGAAATTTTTCACAAATTTCTCTTCTCTTATTCCTTGTAACAATAAGATTTTCTTGAAGTGCCTGAATAATGTCCTGAGCTGCTTTTAAATCATCTTCTAATTTGATATTTTTTAACTTCTCTGCATCATAGTCAGTAAGAGCTCCTTCAAGTTGCTTCATCAGATTTTCCATCTTTACCGATGTCAAGATCTTCCTCAAGCTGTTAGGCTTCTAAAAATAGAGGACCAGGCTCTGATACCAATTGTTAGGGTTCCCATAGATACTGAGACAGGGGGGTGAATTAGTATCTGACCAGTAGTGTAATTTTCTTGAAACTAAATATGCAGAACATAAAGTAACTGTATACTGGTATGCAAGAATTAATGCAAATAATAGAATCAAAAACATCCACATGAAAAGAACACCATAACACAAGATGTTTAACAAGGAAACCTAGTGTGGGAAAAACCTCGGTGGGATTTGTGACCCACAATATTCACTTACTGGCCAATAAGAGAATATTACTTACAATAGGGGCCTGCACATGCAGGAAGGCCAACTGCCTAGAGCTCATTGCTCAATAAGAAGTCACACTGACTTACAATGAGGATTTACACAAATCCAATATTTTGTACTGCTTTACAATAGCATCTTCAATGCTAGATTCAGTACTGGTTCTTGCTCTATTCTTTACATATACCCTTGATCTACAATTCGCACATTAGATCTGCCTTATAATTTATTATGCTTCCTATCCATATCCTACAAATGCCTACAATGATCTCTTTTATACACTAGAGTCATTTTACAATTTTCCAAGTTGGCTTACAATAATAAACAAAATATTACATATCAAAAATCCTATCGGCCTCTATGTCAGTATACATATTTCCTTTTGTGCTGGTGCCGGTGTAGATTGATCTTATTGATGTCGGTGCACTGTCTTGTTTGAGTAATGCTTTGCCAATATAATGTCTTGCCGGTGCCATAGGATTGCAAGGTTGCCATCAACGACAAAACCTTCAATCACACACAATGTCTCATTGGAGTGTCCATATGCCAACACCGATTTCATCCATGATGTTGTCAATATAAATATCCAAAATGTCTTCATTATTGGTTTCCTCAATCTCACAATGAATATAGGACCGTACATCATCTATATGCAAAACTCCATGTGGAATGGAAGAGAATGCTCCAACCGGGTGGACCTCCATGGAATTGTAAGGGTGCTTCTTAAATATAGGACATGGTCTATCCTTGACCTCAACAACCAGTGGAGTAGCTATAGAGGAAAAGGATGCCATTTAAAATTTTCAGAAAACCAAACTCAGAAATGCTCTTTGAAAAATACCTCAACTGACTATCGAATGCCCTAGATCACTTGCTAGATTTCTTTTAGCTCACTGATTGCTTTGTTTTGTAGCTCAAAAACACTATTCACAAAGTGAATAATAACTCTTGTATTTACCCTTTTAACTTTGCAATCCCTAATTTCACTTTGAAATAAATATGCCTCAGATATCTAATCAGATGCCCTGTACAACTACCAGATGCCAAAATTAACCATCTGAATTCTTGATGTCAACTGAAATTCAATTCCTACCATTTGTAATCTATCGAATATAGATCTCATCAATGGGTACCATAAGATTTGCATGAATTAGCCTCCACCTAAGGCCAAAAGCCTTAGTTACCAGATGAAGGTTCTAAACTGGATTCATGTATAGATCCATCATCTGCCTTAGATTCATCCTTCTTTACCCACATCTTCTTATGTTTATCTCAGATCTCATCTACCTTTTCCTTTCCCTTTTCATATAATTTTTTCTTCTCTACCGAAGCACTATTTTTGCTTTTGCAGTACTTTGCAATGTGATCGGTTTTGCTGCATGCTCCGCAAACAACATTATTCTGCACTGGTCTGAAGTTCATCTGATTTGGTCTTGTCTTGCACTGATTAGAGATATGTCCAAACATTCCACAATTATAGAATATTTTATTTTGAAAGTTATTGATTACTGCTCTACACATATTTGACTTCTGTCCAAAGTTATTGCATATGAAACACTGACTGGTAAAGGTGGGAACATTATTTATATTATTCATCATATTGTTGTTGTTCATCATTCCATTATTCATCCTACTTCTGCATTGGCTTTCCATATGACCAAACTTATTGTAAGTCAAACATCTACCATTGAATTTATGAGTATTAGGTTGTCTTACGAGAGGATTCTTGATCTTATTCTGATTTGGTTTTACATTTCCTTCTCCAGATTCCGAGGATTCACCTTTCTCAAATTCTAAACCTTGCATCCTTGCATGTCCTTTCCATGTCTCTAACTTTCCAACATCTCATCAAGCCTTGCTGAACTACCTTTGAATATGTCTTTGTACTCATTAGCAGTAGTAAGTTCATCTCTCAAGGCAACAATCTGTCTTTCAAATTCTTGACCATTATTCTTTGATTGTGTCAACTCAAGCTTCAACTGATCATTCTCATAAGTAAGGCTGAAGCATTCATCAACTCTTTCTTTCAATGATTGTGCCAGATTCTCTTCATTCTTCTTCTGGTCCTCAATTTCCGTGGTCAACCTAATCACAATGGATTGCATCTCATTATGTAAAATAACATTTTCTCTCTCAAGCTTGCTAACTTCATCAAATTTTTCCTAATATTCGATGATTTGATATTCTTTTTCCTTCAAATTGTCCATCAATTCCTTCCTCTTCTCTCTACAGACACTTGCTTGATCATTCAACTCACTAATAAATTCATCGACAACATTTAGGTTCTTCTTCAGGGTATAGATCTCATTTCTAGTTGCATCAAGATCCTTAAGTACCACATTGAGTTGTCTCTAAAAACCAAAATCCATAGAATCAATCTCCCAGATCTTCCTCAAAGGAACTAAGCTCTAATACCAATTGTTAGATTCAAGGATCATTGAAAGGGGGGGTGAATCAAAGATCTATTAGAAATCAAATCCACAAACTTATTCTTTATCCAATGGTTAGCAATGCATACAATAAAAGACCATAAACATACAATAAATAAACCACAGATCCACAACACCAGAATTTTTACATGGAAACCCAGAAAGGGAAAAACCATGGTGGGGTGGGAACCCACAATATTCATATACTATGGCCAAGAGTACATAAATATTATATATATGGGGAATGCACTTGCATTCAGGCTCACTGTTTAGAGCTCACTTATCAATTACAATGACCCAGAAGGTTAAAACCTTCAGGGAAGTCTCATTGACTTACAGTTTGACTACAATGAGAAATTATTGTAAAAAGAACTCTAAGATAGCATCTGACAATGCAGGAATGAGTTTCGGTTAAGCACTATATCTCTGACTATCCTCGCTCTGCAAATACTTTGTTTCTGTCTCAGTTAGCTACCGAATTATCTGTAAATCAAATGCACACATGAAACTGTGCTCAATGGCACCAAAATGGATCACCACAATAGTATTATATTAAAAACCAATTGCTAATTCAATCTTTATATATCCAATATTAACATAAAAAATAATCTCCTTCAAGTCGGCTTCAGGAGGTGTAACGTGTAGCTCTAAGTCAGCTTCAATCTCAAACAAAACATAGCACCAGACAAAAAGAGTATGGTCATGTTGTCATTTGGATGAAGATTGCATTAATGATATGTTATGTTGTCATTGATGTCAATTAATCGGTAATGATATTGTTGATATTGTTGTAATAATGTTCTATAACCAGTAGGAAGAATTTGTGGACTGAACCAGTATTGATTTGATAAACCCTAACTGATTAACTGATTAAGTTTGGTGAATTTGTTATATTGGTTAATGATCTGATGATGAGTGGTAATGATTATGACATGTATGATTATTGTATGGAGAGAGTTTAGAAGTGATTTTGTCGCATTAACGAAATGGTTTTTGTCTAGGGAATGAGAAAGTATATTGCATGTAATGCAAAGCGCATGATAAGTTACTGAGTTTGATGAAGCGGTGATCAAGGAGTGATCGAGGCTTTCTTGATTGATGTGCACAGATTGCTATGTAGTCCAATGGTCATACTTGAACTGACTTGTTTTGTAATCTCTATGAGAGAATTAGGTTTTTGTTGTGTTACCGACCTAATTGATTTGTTTATAAGGTCAATGAGTTGTTTAGTTTCAGAGCTGGTAAAGTTTTTGTTGAGTGTGTGGTTGCCAAACCGGATGATGTGTCTTAAATTTGAGTAAAATCAAATAGGAGCATGAAAAGGATCTGAAGAAGCAAGTGTAGTTCTATTCAAAAAGATCAACAAACTCCTGTTGATTTCTAACAATTACGGCAGATCGAAATCCCCTAACCGGGTAAGCTCTAAAAAGTTTGGTGCTATTCAAATCCTTTAACCAGGTGATCCATTAGCTTGGATTTCAAATCCTCTATTGAGGTTACTCCTTATAGGGTATTGCTTCTAACAAGGTATTATAGTCAATCCCTTAACCTAGCGGTCCCTAACAGGACCTGTTCTTAACAAGACTTTTGTAAAGTTTTAATAGGATAGGCTCCTAACAAGGCAAACTTCAGAAGAGTTTAGATAGTTATCTTGTGAGTCTCATCTCACCATAGTTTTTCCCATTTGGGTTTCCATGTTAAAAATATTGTGTCAAGTGGTGAATTTTTTTGTGGTTATGTTCTTATGGTTGATTTTCTTAACTACTTAATCCACTATGATAAGTCATGATAATCGGAAGCATTGTGAAATGAAGTTTTACTTATGTCAGTAAAAGCATTTGGATGTTTATAGGTTTGAAGTTGTTTACTATTAGTTTGTTGTAACAATCAACTGATTTATCTTGAGGTTTTTTATCTTGACAGTAATATTGCATTGATACTTCTAAGTTTACTTTGAGAGATTGATTTTGAGATTGGTGAGGTTAGTATCAGTTTTTCTATCTACTGATTCACCCCCCCTCTCAGTAGTTGACTAGATTCTTATTCTTTCATCATACCATAAATTGGTATTAGAGCATATCAGGTCCTCTAAGGTCTAATCCTAACAATTTGAGGTAAAGATCTTGCAGATCATGATGAAGAAGGAAGGTCCAAAGTTTAATAGAGAGAACTATAGGATATGGAATTGATAGAATGAAAATTTAGATCAAGAGTCTAGGAAATCAATACTGGGAACATTTTGTTACCCAATATGTTGCACCTAGTGGGATTATGACTAATGATCAGAAGAAAGAGAAACAAGAAAACAATGAAGCATTAGAGGCTATTATCAGTTCTTTGTCTAATGCAAAGTATGTAGATGTTCATGGTCTAGAGATTGCATATGGTGTATACAAAAAACTTGAAGAGATTTATAGCAGTGATGAACATGTTAAGATTGCTAAAGAAGAGAGTCTAAGAGGAAAGTTTGACGACATGCAGATGGCTGAAGGAGAGAATATCCCACAGTATGGTCAAAGGATAAAAGAGATAGTCGGTGAAATTAAGTGTAGGAGGTAAAGTGGAAGATGCCACAATAATCAGTAAGGTACTGAGAACCCTGCTACTAGTCTATGCTATCTGAGTTGCAACCATTTAGGAGCTAAAGTCTATTGACAAAACTAAGATAACCCTTGACTCCATCATTGGCAAGCTTACTACTTTTGAATTAAATGGTTATGATGGTAGTATGTAGAAATCTGAGTCTGCATTTAGAGCTTCTTTTTCCAACCCATCTATGAGGAAAAGTAGAGATGTCAGTCACAGTTATGAATCTAGATCTAGCAGAGAAGTTGATGATGAAGATAGTCTATTTGAGCTTGAAGCATTGTTGGCCAAGTGGTTGCCCATAGGTACTGGTAAATCTAGAGGTAAATTACCTTTGAAATGTTTTGCATGCAACAAGATTAGACACATAGCTGCTAACTGTCCTAATGGTGATAATGAGCACAAACGAGAGAAATTAAAGAAGTATAAGCATAAAGGAAAAAGAGATTATCTTATTGTTGTTGATGGTGGTATCACTGATGAGGAATCTAATGGTGATGCTAATGAAGATATTGTTTTTGTAGCCATTAAAGAGGAGATATTTGATTAGAAGGTGTTAGTGTCTCGAATGGATAACTCTAATGATTGGATCACTGATAGTGGTTATTCACATCACATGACTGGTGATCAGAGAAAATTTATTTCTTTAAAGGAATTTGATGGCAAAGTTGTAAGATTTGGTAATGACTCACCCTACATGGTTAAAGGTAAGGGAACTATTTCTCCTAATGAAAAGAGAAGTGCAGATGATGTCTACTGGGTTGAAGGTTTAAAGCACAATCTTTTGAGTGTGGCACAACTCATTGACAGAGGATACTCATTGGAGTTTAAGAATGGTATGTGCAAAATCTATGGGAGCAAAGGTGAACTGATTGCAACTGGGAAGAAAACTAAAGGTAACTCGTTTCACCTTAATCCTAAAGTCATCAACTGTTTAATTGCAAAAATAGATGATAGTTGGCTTTGGCATAGGAGATTTTTTCATATAAACTTTGATAACATTGTTAATGTTGAGCACATAGTACCACTGGGAGGGGGGTGAATAACTGGTTCCTAAGTCTTTTCCTTTTCTGATCTAACTTGATAATATCAATTATGTACTTAATCACTTAAACAGTCAAACCAGTAAGATAAGAAAGAAATCCAAAGTCACCATACACGCACAAGTAACTCACAAAACAAGATTTATGAGGAAAACCCAATATGGGAAAAACCTCAGTGAGAAAAGCTACTGAAGACTACTGCTCCAATCCAGCCTCACAGGTAAAACATAGATTTATAAATATTTTGGGTACCAACCCAAGGAGCACTAACCCCTACACTTTTAGGGCACCAACTCAAGGAGCACCAACCCCTGCACCAAGCTCTGACTTGGCGATGTATATTGAAATACTATTTGAATACAATTAAGGTTTCTTGCTGCAAATGAATTCTGCAACTCTTGAATCAATTAACTCTCTATTATCTTTCTCTTCCTTTCACACACAGTCTCTCAATACATTGTGTCACACTAGGATGCTTCCTGCTCTACCACACCTTACCGGTTAGGCTCAACTGCCTAACTATGAAACTGGTGGTAGAATCCTCTCACCAGTTTGCTTTTTCACTCACACTATAAATTGATCGGAGCCCCTTCTCACTTCTCTCCTCTACTCAATCTTCACAATAGAATCATCACATCTTTCTATCCATAGCTTCCATTTCTTATCAGATGATTTCCTGCCAAAAAGCAATTCAAAGTTTTGACGATTAGGGTTTCCTCACCATCTATGAGGAAAACCAAATCCAATCAGATCCTACATGATTTTATCACCTTGATGTCCATTTGTTCATCTCCATCATTTTCATGCCTTTTAAGACATGTTTTCAGACAAGGGAAACATGATCCATTATATAGATCTACATCTGTCAAACTACTATTAATACCTCTATTGTTTCCTTCTCAAGGTATTCTTTCAATCTGATATTCTTGCTTTGATCTAGGTGCCAACTACTCCCCTGATCTTTCTCTGTCATTCCTTCTTGCTCGAGCCACAATCAGTCTGATGCAATCCCTTGATTTGTGGTTCCTTCATTAATGGTGAATATCTATTTCATCGACCTTGTGGATGAAGCTTCACCAACCACACCCTACTTGCCACCTCAACTTCACACAACATCACACTAATCAATACATGGCCTATGAATATGCAGTCGGTCTGGCAAACACATACCGGTAAAACCCTTTGCTAGTAGAGTGTTCTTCTTCTGTTGACTAGTATAGCATCCTATACCGGTTGCACATCTTAACATTCTACCTCTTCATCATAAACAAGCAACCATCCTCCATGCTCAATCTCCACTAGTTGACATCAATGACAACTTAGTGCAAAAATGCCAACAATCTCCCCCTTTGGCATTGATGTTAACTTCTCACAATCCACTCCATACAGGTAAATTTCTCCCCCTTTGACATAATGACAAAGGGTACTTGTGCACTCCCCCTGAGCCACATAAACCTTCCTAGGAAGATGATACAACTCCCAACTTGTGTCAGAGGTACTCAAATGTTCTTACTGGTAGTGGTTTGGTGAAAATGTCATCTACTTGTTCACCAGTAGGAACATAGTCCATTCTTACATCTTGTCCTTCAACCTTCTCTCTGAGCAAGTGGAATTTGATTGCAATGTGTTTTGTTCTAGAATGCATGACCGGATTCTTTGCTATGTTGATTGCACTCTAATTATCACACTAGATGAGAATGGGATCAGAGATGTCCACTTGGATAGCTCTGAGATTCTTCTTCATCCAAAGCACCTAAGAGCAACATGTAATAGTAGCAATGTACTCAGCTTTAGTAGTAGATAGGGAGACTGAGTCCTACTTCTTGCTATGCCATGAGACCAACCGGTTGCCCAAAAAGAATGCACCACCACTTGTGCTCTTTCTATCATCAATGCATCCTGCCCAATTAGCATCAGTGTAGGCTTACAAAATAAAATTTTTCTATTTAGGATACTGCAAAGCATAGCTGAGCATTCCTTGTAGATACCTAAAAATTGTGCTAACAACATTCATGTGTTACTTCTTTGGTGTAGCTTGAAATATGGCCACCATGCATACTCCCTGAACAATATCCAGTCTTGAAGCAGTTAGATATAGTAGATTGCCTATCATGGATCTGTACAAAGTTAGATCCACTACTGATGATTCATCATTCTTACTCAATTTGCTGCCAGTCACCATGGAAGTACTTACTAGTTTGCAATCTTCTAGTTGGAATTTCTTCAGCATCTCCTTTGCATACTTGACTTGTGAGATAAAGATTCCTTTATCTTTCTTTAGTATCTGCAAGCCAAGGAAGTAAGTCAATTCACCAAGCATTGACATCTCAAATTCTAACTACATCTAATTAGCAAACTTTTTGCAAAGAGTATGCTTGTTGCCACCAAAGATGATGTCATCTACATACACAACCACAATAATCATGTGATTCCCATCTTTCGTTATGTACAAATTGCTGTCAGCACTTCCCTTTTTGAATCCCCACTCCTTTAGATATAGATCCAATCTTGAGTACCATTCTCTGGGGGCTTGCTTTAAACCATACATAGCTTTCTTTAACTGACATACAAATGTCTCATCATCATGCAGTAGAAATCCTTTCGGTTTCTCCATGTATACTTCTTCTAAATTTCCATTTAGAAAAGTAGATTTTACATCCATTTGGTACACTTTGTAGCCCTTGTAGGCAGAGTAAGCTAGAAACATCCTAATTGCTTCTAATCTAGCCACCAGTGCAAATATTTCTTCAAAGTCAATCCCTTCTACCTGAGAGTATCCTTTGCACACTAGTCTATCTTTATGCCTCACAACCTTACCTTCTTCATTCATTTTGTTCCAGTAGACCAACTTTATGCCAATGATGTTCTTGTCTTCTAGTCTAGGGACTAATTCCCAAGTCTTTTTCTTCTCAATCTAGTGCATTTCTTCATCCATGGCATCAATCCATTCTTGTCTCTTGCTAGCCTCAATGAAAGTTTTGGGTTCAACTTCAGTCATGAGGCATAGGTTGACTTGTTCATTATTTCAGGCAAGTCTTCTTCTAGTCTGCACACCATCACTCTTATTTCCCAGAATTTGCTCTTCCAGATGATTCAACTGTACATACTGGTTGGGAACCTTCTGAGGTGTTGCCTCTGGTTTAGTGTTAGATTGAACTTCATTATTTTCATCATCAAAGTCATCATACTGGTTAATGTGTGGTTGACATCCTTTTTGCATATCCTCATCAACTCTTACATGCACACTTTCAACAATTCTTCTTAGTCTTTTATTGTAGCATTTGTAGGTTTTGTTGTTAGATGAGTAACCAAGGAAGATCCCTTCATCACTTCTAGAGTCAAAGCTTCCCAAACCATCCATATCTTTCTTAATGAAGCACTTGCTTCCAAAAACTATGAAATATTTGACTGATGGCTTCCGGTCATACCATAATTCATAAGGTGTCATTGTGTTGTTTGTTCTTAACTAAACCTGGTTCAAGGTGTATACAATAGTACAAACAACTTCTTTCCAATAGGTATTTGACAGACTGGCCTCATTCAACATAGTTCTGGCCATCTCCTTGATTGTCCTGTTCTTCCTTTCTACCACACCATTTTGCCATGGTGTTCTAGGAGCAGAGTATTGCCTTCTAATTTCATGTTTTTCATAATAATCTTCAAATTCATTTGATGTGAACTCTCCATCCTTGTCTGATCTTAAACATTTTAATTTGTACCCACTTTCTTTTTCCACCATCTTTCAAAAGATCTTGAATCTTTCAAATGCTTGTGATTTATCTTGTAGAAAGGTGACCCATGTCATACTTGAGTAGTCATAAATGAAGAGCATAAAGTATCTTCACCGGAAAGTGCTCTTGTTCTAGTTGGACCACATAGATCTGTATGCGGAATTTCAAGTGGCTTTGAGGTGTTGTGCTCCTTTGTCTTGAAACTTACTCTTGTTTGCTTGTCTTTTACACATTCATCACAAAATGTGTTTACCGGCTTGATGATGGGTGGAATATTCCTCACACACCCCTTTTTGCTTACTGCAACTAAGTTATCAAAATTTATCTGGCCTAATCTTCTATGCCACAACCAACTTTCATCTACTTGTCCTAACATACATTGGGACTCAAAGCATTCCTTCAGATTATAAACATTTCCATCAGTTCTCTTTCCTTCTGCCACAACTTCACCAGTACTATCTTTCTTTATCTGACAACCGGTTGAGTCAAAGGTGAATTTGTAACCTTTCTTGCATATTTGACTCACAATCAATAGATTATGTTCGAGGCCTTCCACATAATATACATCATGTGCATTCTATAGGTCTCGGAGACAACTGAGAGGGGGGGGTGAATCAATTGTCTAATAAATTCAAACCAAAAACTTATTAACCAACTTAATACTTAATACCGGTAAATTAGTTAAGTATGTCAGTGGACAATGTTAATAGAAAATTGTTGTAGTGGTAAGAATTAATGCATGAAACATAAGCACAAAGTCACCCACTACACATGACACCAATATTTGTATGTGGAAACCCTATAAGGGGAAAAACCATGGTGGGAAACCTTACCCGCAATCAGATGATACTACTACAGATAGTAAGTGTACAAGAGGGGTCTACACATGCAGAAAGGCCAACAGCCTAGAGCTCACTGCTCAATCACAAATGGGAGTCACACTGACTACAGTTGGATGATTAAAACCAATGAGAATGTACTACACAAAATAGCATCTTCATATGTTGGATTCAATACTGGTGTAATGCTGATATGCTTCTACAAAAACCTAACTTCACCTTCAAATAATGTCTTTGTGTATATCCCTACTTGATCTCACATATACCTTTCCTTAGATCTTTTTTCTTCACATTCCACACTTGATCTTACAAATAAGATCTTACCTTTATACCATACCCTAAGACCAATTTTAGTTGGTCAGCTCTACAAGATATTACAATAAAAATATTTTACAAACAATACAATATCCAATGCAATAACTGATTGAACATGTCGGCTTAGTGCATTTACAACAATAATAAATCATCTCCATAGCGCACCATGCTGACTTGAAAAAGATAAACCTGTCGGTGTAACGCTAGATAACCTGGACCTATTTGCTGGTAAAAGCAAATATGCAAATGAGAATATACCAATGATTATTACTTCAAAGTAAAGTGTCCACATGATGTCTTCAACATTACCAAATGTCTTCCATGTCAATATAGGTACCGGTGAACATTATATCCTGTCAGTTAACCATATACCGATAATTGTTTGCACAGTTTACTGTTTGCCGGTGAATGTTGTTGGATCTCCAAAGTAGGTGTATTTACTAGGTGTTGACATAAATGACAAGACCATACCAAAATACCAACAATCTCCCCCTTTGGCATTGATGGCAACACAAGATGGAAAAACCATCAAAGTGCCAAAACAGAAATGCCAAGTACAAAAACCAATTCTCCCCCTGGGAGTAATATGTGTTTATACCAATCTCTTCTAAAAATGATAATGCAATTTTCATACATTTCTCCCTAATGTTTTTCCATATATCTCTCCCCCTTTGACATCAAATGCCAAAGTCACAAAAGGTCAAGTTCATACAAAATACCAACCAAGTCAATATACCAACTACTCTCCCTGGGAGGTAGCTTCCTCATCAAATACCGAAATAAAAGATTTGTCCATTTATTTCTACCGGTTGATGACAATCATCAACTGTTTAAGTCTCTACCAGTGGAGGTAAGACTCCGAGATGATCTCTGAGATACTCAAAAGTTTCCTTAGGCAAAGGTTTTGTGAAAATATCTACAAGCTGTTCTTTAGTATTCACATAAACCAGTTTTATCTCTTTTTCTTCAACTTTTTCCCTTAGAAAATTCAGTTTGATAGAAACATGTTTTGTTTTAGAATGTAATACTGGATTCTTAGATATATCAATTGCTGTAGTGTTATCACAATATATAGTAATAGGTTCCTTGCATTTTACCTTTATGTCTTTCAACATTTGCTTAAGCCAAAGTACCTGTGTACAGTTTGTTGCTACTGCAACATATTCTGATTCTGCTGTTGATAAAGATGTACAACTCTATTTCTTACTTAACCAAGAAACTAATCTCTTTACAAGAAAGAATGCTCCTCTAGTGGTGCTTTTTCTATCATCCACATCTCCTGCCCAATTTGCATCTGTGTATGCATATAGATCAAAATTTTCATCTTTAGGATACCATAATCCAAGATTTGCTATGCCTTGTAAATACCGGAAAATCCTTTTTACTATTGATTCATGATTTTCCCTAGGATTACTCTGAAATCTAGAAACTATACATACTGCATTCATAATATCAGGTCTGGTTTGTGTCAAATACAATAATCCTCCTATCATAGATTTGTATCTAGTTGGATTAATAGGTGTAGATTCATCCCTTTGAGATAATTTGTCATTTGTAGTCATAGGTGTGCTTACCGGTTTAGAGTTCTCCATCCCAAATTTCTTAAGTAGTTCTTTCAAGTACTTAGATTGACTCAAAAATATGCCTTTATCAATCTGTAAAATCTGCAATCCTAAAAAGAATTTTATTTCTCCAATCATAGACATTTCAAATTCATGCTGCATTTTAAGAGAAAATTCTTTGCATAATCCATCTTCTCCTCCAAAGATTATATCATCAACAAATACTTCCATAATCAAGATGTCATCATTAGTTACTTTGTAATATAAATTGCTATCTACATTTCCTTTAGTAAAACCAATCTTTAAAAGATACTTATCTAGTCTTGCATACCAAGCTCTTGGAGCTTTTTTTAATCCATATAGAGATTTTCTTAATCGGCAAACCATATCATTGTCATCTGTCAAGGAAAATCCATCAGGTTGTTCAATATAGACTTCCTCTTCAAGATCTCCATTCAAGAATGCACATTTAATATCCATTTGATAAACTTTGTATCCTTGTGAGCTGCAAAGGCCAAGAATAATCTAACTACCTCAATTCTAGCTACTAGTGCAAAGGTTTCATTGTAATCAACTCCTTCTTTCTGAGAATATCCCTTACACACTAGTCTTGCTTTATTTCTGACAACCTTACCATCTTCATTGAGATTGTTTCTAAATACCCATTTGGTTCCAATTACATTTTTATTTTCAGGCCGGGGAACTAATGTCCAAGTATTATTTTTCTCAATTTGTCCTAATTCTTCTTCCATAGATTTAATCCAAAATTTATCTTCACATGTCTCATTGATAGATAATGGTTCAATTTGAGAAATAAGACATACCTCTTCATTCGCCAATCTTCCTCTTGTCATGACTCCTTTAAATTTTCTTCCAATTATCTGATCTTTAGAATGATTCAGTCGTACATATCGGGGTGTCTTAGTCTGTTGTTGTTCTTCATTTACTATGGAATCTTCTAATGATACCGGAGTAACTGGATCATTATTCTGTACCGATGGATTTATTGTAGGTTCATTTGTCATAATTTTTGTTACCGGTTCAGAGTCTATATACCTTGAAGTTCCTTTGAATTGTTCATCAATCTTTACATTTGTACTCTCAACAATTTTCTGTAATCTTTTATTAAAACATCTATATGCTTTACTCTTAGATGAATAACCAAGAAATATTCCTTCATCACTTCTAGGATCAAACTTGCCAATAAACTCATCTATTCTAATATAACATTTACTTCCAAAATTTTTGAAATACTTAAGAGTAGGAGTATTACCAAGCCATAGTTCATGAGGGGTCTTACCGATTTCACCTTTGATGTGAACTTTGTTGAATGTATAGGTAGCAGTGCTTACTGCCTCTCTCCAGTACACATGTGGTAGATTTGCTTAAGATAACATACTTCTTGCTGCATCCAAAATAGTTCTATTTTTTCTTTCAATAACTCCATTCTATTGTGGTGTCCAAGGTGCTAATAACTATCTTTTGATTCCATTTACTTCACAGAATGTATTAAAATCTCTAGATGTGAATTCTCCTCCTTGATCTGATCTTAAACATTTAATTTTCTTACCGGTTTCATTTTCAACCATTGCTTTGAATAGCTTGAACTTCCCAAGTGCTTCTGATTTTTCTCTGAGAAAAGTAACCCAACACATTCTAGAATAATCATCAATAATTAGCATGAAATATCTATCACCTTGTAAGCTTTTAGTTCTAGCTGGACCACATAAATCAGTGTGAATTAAATCAAGAGCATTATTGGATTTTTCTGGAATACTTTTGAAACTAGCTCTAACTTGTTTTCCAAATTGACATTCCTTGCAAATTGTATTATGAGGTTTCACAATTTTAGGTAGATCTCTAACTGCCTTAGAAGTACTGATTTTTATCATGCAATCAAAATTTACATGACATAGTCTTTTATGCCATAGCAAACTTTCATCCATATGTGCAATTAAGCATGCCTTTTCACTATTATTCAAATGAAAGATATTACCTCTAGTCTGATTACCGGTTGCAATTTCCAAACCAGTTCTATTCATGATTTTGCATTTTCCATTTTTAAATTGTAACTAAAAACCTTTCTCAACTAATTGACCAACACTTAAAATATTGTGTTTAATCCTTCAACATAGTAGACATTGTCAGTGTTATGTTTACCATCAAGAGATATTGAACCTTTACCTTTGATTGAACAGGCTTTGTCATCTCCGAATCTTACTAAACCTCCACTGTATTCTTGAAAGTTCAAGAATTTACCTTTGTCTCCAATCATGTGATGTGAGCATCCTGAGTCAATAATCCATTCATCCTTGGATTCAACTTTAGCTGCTAGGGCTTGTTCTACCGGTTGAGCAATAGGTACTGGTTGATCTTCTGTTATAGCAACAAAGACCCATCCGTTGTCTACTGGATCCTCATCAGAATCATCAGTCACACCTTCATCAGCAATGTAACAAGATTTATCTTTGTTTTTCTTAAATCTGTATCTCTGATATTCAGGATTAGGTTTGTATGTCCTTCTAGCTTCTTCTCTTAGTCTAGCATGTCTATCAGAGCATCTTGAAGCCATTTGACCAATCTTATTATAGTTAAAACATTTAAAGGGTGCTTTACCTTCATACTTACTTCCAATTGGACCTTTTGGCATTTTTCTTGCAAATAGTGCTTCAAGTTCTTCAAGCTCTTCATTCTCCTTCCTGGTTTCTTCAAGTTTTCTTGCATAAAAGGCTCTCTAGTCTGATTTATCGAAGGATGGAGCTGATGATGTTGATGCTTTGAAGGCCAAATCAGTTTTTATAGTAGCAACAAGACCAAATTCCTCAATTTCAAAAGCTGAAAGTTTTCCAATCAATGTATCCCTAGTTACTGATGTATTAGGCATTGTTCTCAACTCATTTATAGTAGTAACCTTCATTTTGTATGCCGGTGGTAAACCTTTTAAGATTTTTGAAACAATCACATCTTCACTCAAGGTTCCTCCACAACATTTGATACCCAAAACAATTTCATTTACTCTTTCCATAAAAGAAGAAATCCTTTCATCTTCTTCCATTTTCAGATGTTCATACCTGACTCGGAAGCTTTCAAGTTTTGCAATTTTGACTATGGAATCCCCTTCATTTAGTGTTTCCAAATGATCCCAAATAGCTTTTGCAGTGGATCTATCTAATAATCCCATGATTTGTTGATCTGATAATGCGCTCAAAAGTGCTTCTCTTGCTTTGCAATCATTTTCTTCATCTTTGGCTAAAGTAATGGGAGCAGTCTGACCAACTACAGTAGTAGTATAACCATTCTTAGTAACTTCCCAGATGTCTTTACCAATGCAATTCAGATGTGTCTCCATTCTGATTTTCCATATCCCATAGTTGGTTCCATCAAGTTTAGGACTATCCTTTCTGAAATAATTAGTAGACATTGGATCTCCTCAAGTTGTTAAACTTCTACAAAAAGAGGACTTGGCTTTGATACCAATTGTAGGTCCCGAAGACAACTGAGAGGGGGGGGGGTGGTGAATCAGTTGTCTAATAAATTCAAACCAAAAACTTATTAACCAACTTAATACTTAATACCAGTAAATTAGTTAAGTATATCGGTGGACAATGTTAACAGAAAATTGTTGTACCGGTAAGAATTAATGCATGAAACATAAGCACAAAGTCATCCACTACATATGACACCAATATTTGTACGTGGAAACCTTGTAAGGAGAAAAAGCATGGTGGGAAACCTTACCCACAATCAGATGATACTACAGTAGATAGTAAGTGTACAAGAGGGGTCTGCACATGCAGAAAGGCCAATAGCCTAGAGCTCATTGCTCAATCACAAATGGGAGTCACACTGACTATAGTTGGATGATTAAATCCAATGAGAATGTACTACACAAAATAGCATCTTCATATGTTGGATTTAGTATCAGTGTAATGCTGATATGCTTCTACAAAAACCTAACTTCACCTTCAAATGATGTCTTCATGTATATCCCTGCTTGATTTTGCATATACCTTTCCTTAGATCTTTTTTCTTCGCATTCCACACTTGATCTTACAAATAAGATCTTACCTTTATACCATACCCTAAGACCAATTTTAGTAGGTCGGCTCTACTAGATATTACAATAAAAATATTTTTACAAACAATACAACATCCAATGCAATAACCGATTGAACATGTCGGCTTAATGCATTTACAACAATAATAAATCATCTCCATAGCATGCCATGCTGATCTGAAAAAGATAAACCTACCGATGTAACCCTAGATAACCTAGACCTATTTGCCGATAAAAGGAAATATGCAAATGAGAATATACCAATGATTATTACTTCAAAGTAAAGTGTCCACATGATGTCTTCGACATTACCAAGTGTCTTCCATGTCAATACAGGTACCGATGAACATTATATCTTGCTGGTTAACCATATACCGGTAACTGTTTGCACAGTTTACTATTTTTCGGTGAATGTTGCTGGATCTCCAAAGTAGGTGTATTTAGCAAGTGTTGACATCAATGACAAGACCATACCAAAATACCAACACATTCAGTTTTCTATCAATGCATATTGTTCCTTTTCCCTTTATTTTGATGGAAGAATTGTCTCCAAACCTTACCAATCCACCATTCCAATCTTCAAGTTTAATGAATTTTCTATTGTCACCAATTATATGGTTCAAGCAACCACTATCTACCACCCATATATTTTTCCTTTCAACATGCAAGGCAGTCTGCACTATGAGACTTGATTCTTCTTTTTCTTTTTCTTTCTCAACCTAAACCGGTTTGATTTCCTTCTTCTTGTTAGCTATTGTATTCTGCTCAGGTTCAGATACCGGTCTTTGATCAGGATTTTCCTTCACTTGCTTGATCTTCTTCTTTTTGCATAATTTGGCTGTGTCCAAATTCTTGACAGTTATAGCATTTTATGTTTTCAATAAAGGAAGCATTCTTAAATATATTGTAGGATATTGATTGGTTCTTCATATAATCAAAACTCTTATGTCCATATTCATTGCTCTATAGAATACAACATTCATATCTCGGAGTGCATTAAATGAATTTCTACTTTCAAAATTCATAGAAGGCTTATTGTTTAACCTATAGTCAACTATTTTGTGCCCAAATTTATTACACCAGTAACAATAACCATGAAAATTTGATACATATCAATCGTACTGCTTTGGTCCTGAATGGAACTGCCTCATTGGGGGTCTTCCATTCATGTTGTTAAATCTGGTGAATCCTTCTCGATCAATCTTGGCATTCCTCCTAGGATCTGCAAATTTGTGCATGAAATGTGACCTCTAGTTCATTTCTATATACTGGTTTGGATGTCGATTTCCAACAGCATCTGCATATGTCTTTTTGTCAGTTTCCTTGCCTACAATGAATGTCTTCTTTTCTTCACCTTTAATTAAAGAAGTGAACATTATCTCTTTGTCAGATTTACCTTTGTGAGTTGAACCTTGACCAACTTCAAAACCTAAGCCACCTGTGTCTTTGGATTACTTTTGTTTCCTTAACATCTTATCCAAAGCCTCAGTGTTGCCTTCATACTTGCTTCTTACTTTTATTTCTTCCTTGCTTTCTTCAAGCTCCTTTCTGAGCTTTAGTATTTCTGCTTCCAACTCTTGATGCTCCTTTTCTTTCTTTGTCAAATCAAGGGTTGTAGCTTCATCAATCCTCTTAGTTTCTTCTAGCTATAGCTTCAAGTCAGATATGATTTGACCGGACTCTTCTAGAGACTGCTTCAAGAGATCTTGTTCATCTACTGCAACAAGCTTAATTCTCTTGAGTTCTCTTCTTGTTTTACTTAATTCTTCAAGTGCACTAATAATTTCACTCTCCAAATCCACTTCAGCCTCAACATCCTCTTCTTCCTCATCTTCAACAACAGGTTTGTCAAATGCCATGAAAAGATTTACTTTTCTATGGTTCTCATGGTCATCATCTTCCAATGCATCCTCATCATCTGTTGTGTCATCCTCAATGGTATATAAGCTATTTTGGTTCCGGTAGTCTCTTCTTCCCTGCCGGTAGTCATTCCTTTCTTTGTCTTTGCCAATAGATCTTTTGAACTCTCTTGACTCATCTCTACTGGTTTCTTTGTGAGGACAGCTTGCAGCGAAGTGTCCTACCTTCCCACAGTTGAAGCACTTAAGTGGTAGCTTTCCTTTGTACGGGCCTAATCCTCTTTTGAGCTTCCTAACAAAGTTTTCTACTTCAGCATCAAATTCTTCACTGGATTCTTTATGAGTAACAACTTCTTTCCCCTTTTGGGTGGTGTTGAAAGTAGCTTATTTTCTTGAGGAAGTCTCACCGATTGTTCTCATCTCATAGGCTGTCAGGGAACCAAATAGTTCATCCATAGTAAAAGTCTTCAGATCCTTGGCTTCTTCTATGGCTGACACCTTAGTATCATATTTGGGAGTGAGAGATCTAAGTATCTTTTTTATAAGAATTTTATCTGCAATCTCTTCACCAAGTCCTCTAATAGTATTCATAGTTTCGTCAAATCTGTGAAGGTAATCTGCAATTTTTTCATCATCTTTCATTTTGATGCTTTCAAGTTGGCTACTTAGAGTTTGCAGTTTGGCTTCCTTGACCTTTGCATCTCCCTCAAACAACCACTACAATTTGTCCCATGTCTCCTTTGCTGAAACACAATGCGTGACTTTGACAAATTCATTATTGGACAGTCCACTCAAGATGGCATGTTTAGCCTTTGCATTATTTTTATACTCCTTTGCATCCAGATCAATGGGAGGAGTATTAGGAATGACATACCCATTCTTGATTGACATCCATGCATCAAAGCTAAGAGAAGAAATATATATCTCCATTCTTCTACTCCAGAAGGCATAGTTAGATCCATCAAACAATGGGGCTTCTGAGGAAGCATACTCACTTCTTGCCATTGTTCTCAAAGTCTAGAATCTACCCAACCTTTAGAGATAACCAAGAACTTTGCTCTAATACAAATTGTTGAACATAGAGTACCACTGAGAGGGGGTGAATTAGTGGTTCCTAAGTCTTTTCCTTTTTTAATCTAGCTTGAGAATATCAATTATGTACTTAATCACTTAAATAGTCAAACCGGTAATAGAAGAAAGAAAGCCAAAGTGACCACACACACAAAAGTAACTCACAACACTAGATTTATGAGTAACACCCAATATGGGAAAAATCTCGGTGAGAAAAGCTACTGAAGACTACTGCTCCAATCCAGCCTCATAGGTAAAACATAGATGTACAAATATTTTGGGCACCCACCCAAGGAGAACTAACCTCTGCACTTTTAGGGCACCAACCCAAGGAGCACCAACCCCTACACCAAGCTCCAACTTGGTGATGAATATTGAAATACTATTTGAATATAATTAAGGCTTCTTGCTGCAAATGAATTCTACAACTCTTGAATCAATTAGCTCTTTGTTATCTTTCTCTCCCTTTCACACATAGTCTCTCAATACACTGTGTCACACTAGGATGTTGCCTGCTCTGCCACACCTTACCAGTTAGACTCAACTACCTGACTATGAAACTGTCGATAGAATCCTCTTACCGGTTTGCTTGCTCACTCACACTATAACTTGATTGGAACCCCTTCTCAAGTTTTCTCCTTGCTCACTCTCACTTCTCTCCTCTGCTCAATCTTCACAACAACATCATCACATCTTTATGTCCATAGCTTCCATTTCTTATCAGATGATTTCCTGCCAAAAAGCAATTCAAAGTTTTGACGGTTAGGGTTTCCTCACCATCTATGAGGAAAACCAAATCCAATCAGATCCTGCATGATCTAATCACCTTGATGTCCATCTGTTCATCTTTGTCATTTTTGTGCCTTTTAAGACACATGTTTCAGATAAGGGAAACATGATCCATTATATAGATCTACATCTATCAAACTGCTATTAATACCTCTATTGTTTCCTTCTCAAGGTATTCTTTCAATCTGATCTTCTTGCTTCGATCTAGGCACCAACTACTCCCCTGATCTTCCTCTATCATTCCTTCTTCCTCAAGACACAATCAATCTGATGGAATCCCTTGATTTGTGGTTCCTTTATTAATGGAGAATATCTATTTCATCAACCCTGTGGATGAATCTTCACTAGCCACACCCTACTTGCCACCTCAGCTTCACACGACATCACACTGATCAAGACATGACCTACCAATACACAGTCAGTTTGGCAAACACATATTGGTAAAACCCTTTGCTAGTAGAGTGTTCTTCTTCTGTTGGCTGGTATAGCATCCTGTACCAATTGTACATCTTAACATTTTGCATTCTTCATCATAAACAAGCAACCATCCTCCATGCTCAATCTCCACTAGTTGACATCAATGACAACTTACTACCAAAATGCCAATAGTTAAAGTGAGTAAGTCCAAGATAGTGAGAGGTTTGCCTCAGTTGGACAAACCAGTTAATGCTCTATGTAAGGAATGTTAGTTGGGAAAGATGAAATCCTCAACTTTCAAGAGCAAATCTTTTTCAACAGAACATCTGTTAGATTTGGTTCATACAAATCTTTGTGGGCCAATAAGGACAAAAAGTATTCAAGGTGACATATATTTTATGATCTTCACTGATGATTGCTCAAGGATGATGTTGGTCACACTCTTGAAGGATAAGACTGAAGCTTTTAGTAAGTTCAAGGTATTCAGGGCCTTAGCTAAGAAGGAGAGAGGTAAGAAGATAAAGTGTCTAAGGACAAATCAAGGCAGTGAATTTACTTCTGAGGAATTCACTAGATATTGTGAAGAAAATGGTATCAAATGATAGCTTTCAACACCAATGACACCATAGAAGAATGGTATCGTAGAGAGAAACAACCGGTCAGTTGTTGAAGCTGCTAGGACAATGTTGATACAAGGAGGTGTAGTGGAAACTTTTTGGAGAGAAGATTTCAGCACAACTGTCTACACTATGAACCAAATTCTAGTAAAGAGAGGTAAGCACAAAACTCCTTATGAATACTGGTATGGTAGATCAACTAATGTTAGTTATTTCAAGATATTTGGAAGAAAATGTTTTATTAAGAGAGGTGATTATGTTAGCAAATTTGAGGCTAAAAGTGATGAAGGTATATTTCTTGGTTATTCCACCAAGAGTAAGGCCTTCAAGTGTTTTAACAACTAGACATAGAGAATTATTGATAGTGCTGATGTTTGAGTGGATGAATATCCTGAAGTCTTAGGGGAAACCAGTTTGGAGAAAAAGGATGAAGATCCTTGCATTCTATTTTTGGAACCAGAAACTATGAAACCTGAAACCGGTAAACCAAATACTGATGTACTAGTTCAACCAAAATAGATAATTCTGAAGAAGATGATGATAATGAAGAAGATGAACCTGAAGATAATGATCATGTTATTCTAAGATATGTGAGACTCAATCACAATCCTGACCAGATTATTGGAGATAAGGATGTTGGAGTACTAACCAAAAGAAGAATCAGAGAGAATTCCTGCATGATCTCCACTATTGAACCAAGAACTGCTAAGGAAGCATTTGGTGATGATAATTGGGTTAAAGCTATAGAGGAGGAACTAGATCAAATTGAGAAGA
Organism: Cryptomeria japonica; assembly: GCF_030272615.1. NCBI lineage: Eukaryota > Viridiplantae > Streptophyta > Pinopsida > Cupressales > Cupressaceae > Cryptomeria > Cryptomeria japonica. The sequence goes on from NC_081405.1 coordinate 146,655,726, forward strand.
ACAACACATGGACCCTAGTACCCTGACCGGTAAATAAAAATGTGATAGGTACTAAGTGGGTATTCAAGAACAAGTTGAATGAAGATGGTGTTGTAGTTCACAACAAAGCTAGGTTGGTTTGCAGAGGTTATGCACAAGAGAAAGGAGAAGATTATGGTGAGAATTTTGCACTAGTGGCAAGACTAGAAGGTTTCATAACTTTACTTGGATTTGCAACACATATGAAATTCAAGCTATACCAGATGGATGTTAAGTCAACATTTTTGAATGGTATACTGGAAGAAGTATACATTGAGCAACCAGATGGTTATGCTTTGATTGATGAGAAAGACATGGTATGGAGATTACATAAGGCTTTATATGGATTAAAGTAGGCACCAAGAGAATGGTATGAAAGGCTTCATACACACCTGATGAAGATAGGTTTTCTGATACCCAGTGAAGATAGAAACATATATCTCAAATCAAAAGGAGATAAAATACTAGTCAGTGAAGTATTTGTTGATGATATCATATTTGGTGGTAATGATGACATGAGCAATGATTTTGTAGATGAAATGAAAAATGAGTTTTAAATGTCTCTAGTGGGAGAAATACAAAATTTCATAGGCTTGTAGATACAACAAATGAAGAATGGTATTTTCATCACACAGTCTAAGAATGTGAAAGAGGTTTTGAAGACATTTGGTATGAGTGACTGTAAACCAGTTGGGATACCAATGGTTATGGGTTGTAAGTTATCTAAGGAATATGAATCCACATTTGTTGATGAGAAGGAATACAGGTCAATGATTGGAAAATTGCACTATGTTGTTTACAACAGACCAAATATAGCTCATGCAGTTGGCCTAGTTGCTAGATTCCAGAAGAATCCTAAGGAAACACATTTGATAGCAACCAAGAGGATTTTTAGATATTTGAAAGGTACTGTTGACTATGGATTATGGTATACATATGGAGGAAACTTTGACTTGAAGGTGTACACAGATGCAAATTGGGTAGGAAATGTTGATGACAAGAAAAACACAACCGGTGGAACATTTTTTCTTGGAGAAAGACTTGTTTCATGGAGTAGTAAAAAGTAGAGTTGTACATCACAATCTACTGCTGAAGCTGAGTATGTTGCAGCTTACATGAACTATACCCAGGCTATCTGGATGGGGCACATTTTGGAAGGTTTTAAGATGAAGATTTTAGAACCTGTAAAGATCTTATGTGATAATATAAGTGCCATAAATATTTCCAAGAACCCTGTTTTGCACACACAAACTAAGCATATTGAATTGAAGTATCATTTCTTAAGGGAAATAGTGCAGAGTAAAGATGCGAGCTTGGAGCATGTTTCTACCAAGGAGAATCTTGTAGATATCTTTACTAAACCTCTTCCTAAGACTACTTTTGAGTATCTTAGAAGTTATCTAGGGGTTTTACCCCTTCATGAGGTTAGTTGAGCATGATGTATATTACATCAGTCCTGAAGCTACTTACATAATTTTATAGTAGGATTGGTGTAGAAGTGGAGTTATTCCATAGGGGGAGCATCAAGTTGCAGGTTGTTGATGCTGAATAGTGAAATTTGACATTACATGTTTTACTTTCAATTTGGCATTGTTGTCAAAAGGGAAGAAGAATATGATTTTTATTGTTGACATAGAGAAGGAAGACAAGCTCAAGACAAGGTGAATAGTTGGTAATGTAAACCAGGATTCCTATTCACAATCACATGAATCAATGGTATTGATATTTGTATTTCCATCAATGCCAAAGGGGGAGATTGTTGGCATTTGCATGAAGATTGCACTAATGATATGTTATGTTGCCATTGATGTCAATTAACCAGTAATGATGTTGTTGATATTGTTGTAATGATGTTCTATAAACGATAGGAAGAATTTGTGGAGTAAACCGGTATTGCTATGTATTGGAGAGTTGAACTGGCAAACCCTAACCAATTAAGTTTGGTGAATTGGTTATATTGGTTTATGATTTGATGATGAGCGGCAATGATTATGACACGTATGATTATTATATGGAGAGAGTTTCAAAGTGATTTTGGTGCATTGATGAAATGGTTTTTATCTAGGGAATGAGCAACTATATTGCATGTAATGCAAAGCATGTGATGATTTACTGAGTTCAATGAAGCAGTGATCAAGGAGCGGTCGAGGCTTTCTTGATTGATGTGCAGAGATTGTTATGTAATCCAATGGTCATACTTGAACCAACTTGTTTTGTAATGTCTATGAGAGAATTAGGTTTTTGTTGTGTTACCGACCTAATTGATTTGTTTATAAGGTCGATGAGTTGTTTAGTTTCAAAGTTGGCAAAGTTTTAGTTGAGTGTGTGGTTTCCATACCAGATGATGTATCTATAGTTTGAGTAAAGGAAGATAGGAGCATGAAAAGGATCTGAACAAGCAAGTGTAGTGCTATTCAAACAAATCAACAAACTCCTGTTGTTTTCTAACAATTACAACAAATTGAAATCCCCTAACTAGGTAAGCTCTAACAAGCTTGGTGCTATTCAAATCCTCTAACCAAGTGATCCATTAGCTTGGATTTCAACTCCTCTACCAATGTTACTCCTTATAGGGTATTGCTTCTAACAAGGCATTATAGTCAATCCTTTAACTGGGTGGCCCCTAACAGGATCTATTCTTAATAGGACTTTTGTAAATCTTTAATAGGATAGGATCCTAATAGGGAGAACTTCAGAAGAGTTCAGATAGTTATCTTGTGAGCCTCATCTCACCATGGTTTTTCCCATTTGGGTTTCCATGTCAAAAATATTGTGTCAAGTGTTGAATGCTTTTGTGGTTATGTTCTTATGGTTGATTTGCTTAACTACTTGATCCACTTTGATAAGTCATGATAACCAAAAGCATTGTGAAATGAAGTTTTACTTATGTCAGTAAAAGCATTCAGATGTTTATGAGTTTGAAGCTGTTTATTGTTAGTTTGTTGTAACAATCAACCGGTTTATCATGAGGGTTTTTATCTTGACAGTAATATTACATTGATAGTTCTAAGTTTACTTTGAGAGATTGATTTTGAGATTGGTGAAGTTAGTATCAGTTTTTCTATATACTAATTCACCCCCCCTCTTCTTAGTAGTTGACCAGATTCTTATTCTTTAATTACACCATCAGATCACACACTTTTCCCATTCACCAAAAACATGAGATCAACTACCAAGATCACCACAATCATCAGAAGTCATTCTGGACCAAAAAATTAACGAGATAGTTGTGTTTTACTGGTTAATTGCCTACCACTTAACTCCTACTTCTGGATAAGATGAATCGTGATCACCAGATCAAATCACAAAGAAGAGTTGCCATCAATGACCTAGACCAATAAGCAACTATTAGAAGTCACCGGATGAGTGTCAAAGGGGTATAGATGAGGTGAAAATGTATAAGCTGATTGAGTGTATAGTTTGGTGATACATATTTTTGGGTTATTGATCTAAGGGGGAGCCTTACAATTCTTTCATTCTTTTTCATCTGGTGTATAGGTCTCATAGGTTTCTACACTTAGCCATTTTTCATAGGTTTCACCATTAATGACAACCCTAGAACAATAAGCAACTATCAGAAGTCACTGGATTAGTGTCAATTGCCAACATATTCATGTCTTGTACTCAAATCAAGGGGGGAATACACTAGCAAATAATTCTTCGCATATTTAAAGGAAAATGAAATTTGGCATCAATTGACTATAACATACACAATCTTAACAAAATAGTGTTGTTGAATGGAGAAATCGCATGATCATAAAGATGATCTAAAGTATGTTGAAATATTCTCAACTAGAACATGCATATTGCCTTGAAGTTTTATACATTATAACTTATCTTTTGAATTATGCACCAACCAAAGCCCTTCATGGCATCACACCAAAAGAAGCATCGATAAGGGTAAAGCCTTATATCTCTCATCTTCATGTATGATGAAGATTCATAGGGTATGCTTAGGATATATATAAGTTATTAGCATAGTATTATTTTTATTAATTTTATCTTATGTAAATATCAAAAATCAAAAGTAATATGTTAGTTCCTAGTTGTTACAAGGTTATCATAAGTTAGTAATTTGTTATTTTATTTGTTAATTGGTTTTTGCTTTTTTTATTCACGTGAGATTTGGAAGATATTCCAACTCACCCAAACATGGCATATTATATGCCTATATAATTGTATTTTCTCCTCACGTAGGAGATATTGGAGAATGCAAGTTTTACAGTCATTTTATTGTAGAGATTATTTTCTTTTGTGTTTGCAAAGATATAATAATTTTGTCTACAAATTTAATCTCCCATGATGGGCTAGCTTGTCTCTTTCCATATCAGTTGGTATCAGAGCAATTTTTGATCCTTGGGTTTGATTTTATCATTCAAATCCAATTTGTTTAAAAAATAATAATTCTTGAAGCTCTCAAAAAAATAAGAATATTCTTGAAGATTTTGCACTCATTTGAAGATAAATACTCATCCATAACAATCTGGAGCTACTTGCTTGCAAAAGTAAGCAACATTTTTTTTTCAATTTTTTGTGCTATTTTTTGGAAACCCGTGTTATTCTTTCATTAACATATTTTTTATATATAATTTTTTTTTAAATGATTTGTTTAGAAAGAATCATCTTTCTGAGATCTTTTTGGATCATTTTACGGCTCTAAATTTTGTTAAGAAATGAGAAAGTTATCACAGTTTTAAGATTGTTGTTGTAGTTGCTAAATTCATATGCCAGGGTGGTTTTGTTGGTAGTTTTGAGTGCTAAAACATGGTTTTGGGTGCAAAAGCATGGTTTTTCTCCTTTTTGATGGATATTCTTTGAAAAATATAGAATTTATATTCTTTATTTAATCAAAGTTGTGCATTGTGCTCCCAAATGATTATAAAAAATATGAATATTTCAAATTTTGTTGGGAGAGTATTAATTTGTAGATTATGATCTACTTGGAATTTTAATTTCAATATTTTTCAAATTATATTTGGATGAGTCCCAAGCATTGCTCTAAAGAGGTTTCACTTAAATCTCTTAAGGATTTCTTGATTTTTTTTTGTCAAACCCAAGACTAGGGAGTGTTGAATTTCATTGTTGGTCCATTTTTTTTGTTGGGAGGTGTAAAACATATCATTGGATTTAAATAAAAATTATATTTCTGTTAATTTGGTTGAGTGAGTTGTTGACCTTGCCAATGTAATAACCACATTGACTGATAAAGTCAATGATATTGCAATTCAACAGCTTCGTGGTTCTGAAAGCCATAGACCTTCAGTCAAATGTGAAGTCAAAATCTATGATGGATCTCTAGATCATGATGTGATCCAAACTTGAATCCTTGACATGGAGACATGGCTCCCCTATAATGAGACTGTCAATGTTGATAAGGTCCCTTTTGCCAAATTGAAGCTCTCTAGTGTTGCTAAGGTTTTGGTCACTGAGTGGCAATATGCTCAAGACCCTATCACCACATGGAATCAAATTTTCACAACCTTAAAAGATACATTCTATCCTTCAAACTATGAGTAATAATTTCATATAAAATGACTTCACCTGTGACATGGAGGACAAATGTCAGTGCAAGATTATATCTATTAGTTCAATCGACTAAGAATACTACTTTGCATGAAAGAACCACCTGTTGCTCTAATATTAAAGTTCAAGAGTGTCGTACAAGAACATTTGTTTAGGGAGTTAAAATATACTACCCTGGAATCTCTAGATACTACATTCAACCAAGCATAACTGGTGGAGGAAAAGATAGTTGCCTAGTCTTGTGCATCTCGACCTTCATTTTCTGTAGGTCCTCCAAAAGCTTCAAGTTCTCGACCATGACAAATTTTTTCAAAAGATAAAAATTCTTCTCCTTCTTCTTCTTTTGAATCTCCTCCTTCTGATACTAAGAAATCTAATTTTTTTACTTATTGTAAAAAGAAGGGACATGAAAGTCTGAATGCTTTAAGTTGAAGAAGAAGAATCTAATTGTACAATGTCATGATGAGGAAAGGAAAAATATTCCCATCAAGGCTTTTGGTGATGATAGGAATTATGATGAGTTGAAAGGTAGACTCAACAAGGTCACCTTAATGAACCATCATTCTACTTAAGGGGGTGTGACAATTTGTTTGTCACTCATGCATAATTAACACATAATTTATCTATGGATTATATCAATGACAATGGCTCGCAAAAAAAATTGATTGTGAAGTCAATTGTCGACTTAATTTGTTGATGCATCTACATCCTCATCCATATTCAATTGGATGGAAGGATAATGATTCATCATCACAAATAACACACACGTGCACTATCTCTTTTGCCTTTGTTCCCAAGTTTATTGATAAGATCACCTGTGATGTGACCACTAGGGATTGTTGTGGTTTATTTCTCGAAAAAACTTATCAGTATGATATGAAAGCTCATTATGATGCCTTTAATAACACCTACACACTACAACAAAATAATAATATGTACCTAGTAAAATGTATTAAGAGCACTAAAAATCTAGTACTTAGTTGTAGACAAGCCAAAAAAGCTATCAATCAGGCACAAGAGCTTGCATTAATTTTTACAAGGCCACAATCTGAAAATTTTGAAACAAAAATAATTATGTCGAGGCTACATGCTACACTTGAAAAAATGTGGCAAGAATATTCACATGTATTTCAAGAGCCTAAAACACTTCTGCTAGAAAAGAGTAATCAATAACTCTATTGATCTTGACCCTGTTGTATCTCTTCCTAAATCCCTAATGTATCGATAATCAATTCTTCAAAGTGATGAGATAAAAAGACAACTTTAAGATTTATTGTCTAATGGTTTCATTAAACCAAGTACATCCCCTTGTGCTTCGCCAAATTTATTGGTGCTCAAGAAAGATGGAACTTGGTGTGTTTGTATTTATTTTCGGGCATTAAATAAGATCACCATCAAAAATCAATATCCACTTCCATGCATTGATGACATTTTGGATCAAATTCAAGGTGCAAAATTCTTCTCTAAGATTGATTTCAAAAGTGGGTGTCACCAAGTTAGAGTTCAAGCAGAGGACACATGGAAGACAACTTTCAAAACCTAAATTGAGACTTTTTGAGTGGCTCATGATTCCATTTGGCATCACAAATGCTCCTATCGCTTTCATGCAATTGATGCATGCAGTGCTTCATGATTGTTTGGAAAAATTTGTTATCATCTATCTAGATGATATTCTGATATTTTCTAAGACTTGGAAAGTGCATCTTTAGCATTTGGAACATGTTCTTTGCACTCTTTAGCAGAATATTTTGTATGCCAACTATTGTAAGCATTCTTTTGGTCAAACATCCATCTCCTATCTTGGGTACATCATTGATGCATGTGGTGTTTATGTGGATCTTGTGAAAGTGTAAGTTCTTCTCAAGTGGCCTACTCCTTCAAATATCACTGAATTAAGGAGTTTTCGTGGTCTTTCCAACTTGTACCACAAGTTTATTCTACATTACTTAGACATTGCTACACCTTTGCAATTGTTAGCACATATTTTTGCAAAATATTTATGTGCTATATATGGATGCTTTTTGTATATAGTTTCATCATAAGAGAATTTACTGTTGGATTGTATGTGCAAGTGATATGTTGTAGTGTCTTCATAAAAAGGCATCACTTGGGCATATTCAAGGGAAATACTAAGTGTGATGGCATTATGGTAATCATCATCTTCACAATTAGTTTCACTGCAAGAGCACTTTTGGAAGATCAACATAGAGCAGGGTATGAACATGTTCATAGATGTCAATGGTGTGGGAGAAACCTTTCAGTATGGTTATTAAAAAGTTGCATCCAAGGAGAAAGGCTTCTTTTGTACAAAATGCAAAATTTTGCTTATCGGCATAAGTCACCCCGATGAGATTGCCCAAGGAGGATGGAGTCTGTTGATCGGAGTAACACATGCCAATAGTGAGCGGCAGGAAGAAGTGTGGCTAAGTGGTAATCCATCAGGGAGAGTTATGATGATGATATGATAAGAAGTTAGAGTCATCGGAGTAACATACACTATCGGGAATGAGGAAAAAATCTTATCCCGATACTTGATGGTGTTATCAGTGGAACTCTTGCCGAGAAAAGATGGAGCAATGTATTCATAACAATGTCATCAGGTCATTGGGAGGTCCCAATTTATGTTACCCCCGATACCCGATAGAATAAGTGGAGAACCCGACTCTACCGAAGAGATTTTCTCTGATAAAGTGGTACCAAGCAAAAAGGGGAGCTAGGCCATTGGGATAACATAAATTATCGGGAAGCTGTGTTTTGAGTTATCCCAATACATGATGAGAAAAACAAGCTCATTGCAAATAAAGAGGTTACATCAGGAAAACCTACATCGATAGACTGAAGCAACCCAATAAGGAGAGTAAGGTGTGGATTAAAATTAAAGACTCATCGGGGTAACTTACATTATTAAAGAAACATTTTTAGAGTTGTGTCAGTGCCTGATGGGCAGAATGCCACAGAGGGATAGAAGGTGGATCCATCGAGAAATCTATAACCATCAGAAGCAAGAAAAATATGCTACGTCGATGCCCAATGAAGCAATTGGGGAAGGTTACGTCGATCAGAAAGACAAAAAGGTAATTGAAGGAATGCAAAATGTGGGTGGCGCCAAGTAATTGAATTATCAGGTAGGGTTATGTCGATTAGTTGTTGGAATATCTAATGAAACAACCATTATTTAATGCTTGGGATTAGGAAGATTAAATCCACATAAAGAAAATTTGATGAGTTTATGATTGTTACAGACTCTAGCCATGGCATATCCTACATAAAGAGAGAGATTTTGTGCCAGAATTATTCACAGTATTTTCAGCCATCAGTATTGAAGTTGCAGACAAGAAGCAAGGGTAATTTCAAAGTTCAAGTATTTAATCATGGAGGCTTCTGGTTCAATAGGGAAAAGAAAAGCTATAGAGGTTTCAGACACACAGTTCGCTAAATCAAAAAAGATGCAGTCTGTAGAGGGTGTGCAAAAGAGAAGACTAAACCAGGACATGATTAACCAAATGGAGTCATCTGGTGCTAAGTTGAGGAGGTCTAAAACCTATTTGCCACCCAAGGATCAATTGGAAGACAAGTACAAAGAGCTTGGAGATGTCTGGACAACCATAAGAGGCCAAGAATTGTTTCTATATCATTACCTGAGGCGGAACAAGGAGATGCCACTGTCAAACAATTGGAAGACAAATTTGGGTAGACTGGTGGTCCCAAATATTTTTTTGAATGTCAGATTATTAGAATTGCTTACCAGAAGGTACAACAAAGAAAAAAGGTGCATTCAATTTCCCAATGGGGGTCCATTCATCCAGATATCTGCCGAGACTATTCATGAGGTTTTTGATGTGTCTTATGAGCCTTATATGCCCCTATCTTTTACAGACCTACAAAAAGAGTATACCCAAATGGACACCACACACACATTGTGGAGGTTAGGGATTCATAAGAAGGAGAAAGGATGATTCACAGAGCAGGATGGTCCTCCTTTTTAAATTACTTTGTTCAGACAATACTTGCAATACACATACTAGGCATGCGACCAAGTCTGTAGGGAAGAAGTGCCTGATGTCACAAGGAGAGGCCCATTAGTGCTGGCTATAGATATTCAAATGCATGAGCCAAGGCCATTTGATTATGCAACTTACTTGGTAGAGAAGATGCATGAAGGGTTCTTGAGTTTGTAGATGAAACCTAACCCTACTTTTAAAATTTTACTTAGTGCTAATGCATATGGTTTTGTTTCATGGGCAGATAAAGGGGTTTGTGGCCAGAGTAATTAAGGTTGACTCCCAAGAACAAAGATGGATAGGACCAAACAGTTCAATTATGGGTATCCCTGTGGGACTCAAGGTTTGTCAAATCACATTATGTGTTGTTTGAAGAATATTTTGTTAAGCCTTTGTACAAATTGTTTTGAGTGGAATGTGATGGGTCTATCTCACTTCAGATTAAGAGATTCTTGAGACCCCATGCTTTTCAAAACTCTAGGGTTAGCCACAATTGGGGTGACTAGTTTGTATGTTAGAATTTAACCATTTTTTAGGGTTTATGGTTTTGAGGGTGTTCCGTATATGTTGCCTATATTAGTTCCTGACAGGATTGCCTATTTAAAGATTATTAGGGAACTTAGTATATCAAATGCAAAGCATTTGGGTGGTGCACAAAAGCAGACATTTATGCCCGACACTTTGCATTTTGGACACTTCACCATTGTATCTACCAAGGCTTATGAGATGATAGAAATGAAGTTGGTAGAGGAGTACAATTTGTTTGCACACCAGGCTTAGAAAAATTATGATCCAGAGGGGTATATCCACTACTGCAGGAAGAGCCAAAATATGGGAGAGTATCTGCATATACCCATGGAGGCTGTAGATTTATTTAGAAATAGGGAACAAGATGAGGTTGCTGCAATTTTAGAGGAATTAAACCAAAAATTAGAAGAGTGAAAGCAGAGGCTTCAAGAACTAAGAGAAGAAGGAGATTCTGAGAGTGCATCTGATGAGAATGTAGTTGTATCAACCCTCCATGTACCTAAATTAGAAGAAGTAGCAGAGAGCCAGGAGCAAATCATCGTGAGAATAAATGCCAATGTAGATGTAAGACTTGAAGAGCATGCAACTTTTGTTGTAGATGAGGTTTTTGTATAGTCAAAGGAGTTCAACTCATTCTTGTACCATTATAAAGGGAAAAAGTTGAGGGAGAGCATCCCAAATGTTACTCCAAAAAAAGAAGCAGAGATGCTTAAAAAAATAAAAGAAGATATTGATGCAAAAGTGGCCACAATGACATCACAGAGAGGGAGACAACTTCTCAGTGAGGCAGGCATCATTTTGTTCCTAGGATGGGACTTATGTGCCTCTTTTATCTTTGATAGCTTATTGCATTCTAATAGGAAGAATGTAAAATTGGACATACATGGTGTTGATGATATCTTTATTGGATCAAGGTATGATTCATGTTGTTCTCCATTTTGAAAACTTTTGTTTCTTCTCTTTTAAAGTGAAAATTACTTCCTCTGTGCTGCAATGGAAGAGAACAACAAAAGCTTGAAATAAAGAAAACAATATGAGGTTCCAGAATTGGAAAAACTCCTACACTTTAAGCTTATAAATGCTTGGGCAGGTGAACCCTTTTAAAGACTATTTTCTCACAAAAATAGTAAATGGTTTGTAGAAAAACAGTGTAAATTCCTGCAAACTTTCCTTATTGACTAGTGCAACTAACCTAAATGGAAAATTGATTTCCTAAAAAAAAAAAAGATCACAAAATAGAACAAAAACCAACAAATAAACCAGTGCCTTATCCAGGCAACAGAGTCATGTACAATAGATTGCAACCTGACAAGAGAAACTAGTACACAAATCACAAGTTCCTGATCTATCAACTCTGAATATGCCTGACATACACAGAGTCCTAATCTGCACCAGATTCCATCATCAAATCCACACCAGAAATACTCATCAATTACTTTGTTCAAAGTATATTTATATTTTTCTCCTTAAGAAAAAGACTCAAAACAACTTCAATAGACACCTAGCAAATCATTCAAATAAGCAATCCTTGATTACTTAAATAGAATGAACACCATTACAATGACATAGAGACAATACAAATCTGAATTTAAATTCTCTAGACTGTATATTTCATTCCTCTGTCAAAAGGTTACAAGTACTTCATATTTGACTCAGAAATTGCTAAGACAAAGTCCTGTATTAATTTTGTCAGAGTTTAGCTACAAAAATTTTTGTGTCGCTTTTCTAGGTAGCCTTGGTATCCTTTTATAAAAATTAGGATGCAACAAGCTTCAAACTACCTAGAAGAAAAATCTAGCATTCTTTCTAGCCACACACCATTATGTTCTCTGCACATCGCCTTGAATACCTTTCACCAATTTTTCACTTCGAACAAAATATAATGGGATTCACACATCTCTGCTGCTATTTCTTTCAAATATTTAAAACTTTTGCGCCAATAGATCAGGAGGTGGTCTTTCTAAGCACCTTTCCTTTAGTCGGCATGCCATGACCTTTAAAGTTTGGACATGTTTTCGTTGCAGTATGGTGACAACCGTAGATCTTCCTTGAACTTGCTTATTCTTTACTTCCTCTGAATTGTTCTTCCTATGGGTCCCACTACTTAGTTGCCAAGTTGTACCTCTTAGCCATCGAGCATCTTTCCATCATGTCATGGTGACCACCATCAAATCATCCATCCAACCATCAGATCCCTCTTGACATGCCTACCGGTTAATTCACCTAGGCTACTCTCTCCTCTAGCGGGCCCACCATGTGTCACTTCCTAGTTTGCTTTGAGCCCACATAGACTACCACCGCAACTACCACGTCATCAGTCACCATGTCACAGTGGATAACCATTGGGCACCTTCACATAGTGGTATAGCAACAACCATTAGATTGGCACAAACCTACTTGGTCTCTACCTCTTCATCCATCTATGCTACGTGTCAGTCTATGAGTGGCCACCAAATCCACCTGAGCACGACCTCATTCACCACCTTAGCACCACCAGACCCACCACTTGTTCTAGTTTGTTAGGCCTCAGTATTTCTACCAAACCTCCCCTTCAGTAAGCCACTTTCATGTTTTATCGAAATCCTACTTTCATCGACACCTTTCATGTTGATGAAACTGATGCCTTCGGTTAGTCCATTTAGAGGTCCATCAAAGCCAAGGTCTAATCAATGCTCATTTTGATGACACTCCACTTGTCTTCCTCATGTTACCACTGGACCACCACTTCTTCTGATGTGTGTCACCATGTCGCATCTTGTGATTGGCACTGGGGTTCCTATCTTGCCACCTCAGCACGGCTTGGACTCATCGCCGGAATGGAGCTCTTATTTGTCATGGGGTCGTGAGGGCTATGCCAACTAGCGGTTTCTCATCACAAACTAGCGACCACCATTGGATCATCTACAGATCTTCTTGCTGGCGAGGTCTCTATTCTTTTGGGTGTTAGCATTTTATGCTAGCAAGCTAGAGACTAGGTTTAAGTCATGAGGTCTCAAATCAGTATTTGACACTCACCCCATCTGTCAAGCCCCCCACATGTCAGCCTCTGATTCGCCCATGGTGTCACAACATGTCCGCCACTTTTCCACCATCTCATCAGTCACCAAGTCACAGCTATTGACAGTCGAGCATCTTTATGTTGCAACATAGAAACAACCATTGGATCTTTTGCGATCACCATTGATCTACCTGACTTACTCGCTAGTTATTTTGCCTTTCCGCTGCAAAATTTGGGCACTTTGAGATGCGCATGGGGGGCCCACCACTTTTGAGCTGCTACTTGCTAAAAGCCTGTAAGCTTTGACAATTAATATGCCTTGAGCTTTGCATTTAAATACAACAAATTTCCCCCGCATGGCCAATGTGGGATAAATGGTCCATGCCTTGAAAGTTCATTTCTTTTGTAAACCCAGTTTGGTGCCCAAGTAGAAACGCCTTACACAGGTCGATTGCATCCACATTGAAGTTTCTTTGCTTCCCATGTGCGACACAGGGGATTTGGTAATACATTTGCCAAAAGAATTTGCCTGCAGGTTTTAATTTTTTACACCCTCACATTACAAAGTCACGACTCACGCAAGAGAAATGGTTGAACATTGAACCTTGAACCAAAAAGGTTCAAGTGTTCAAGTTCAATATGAATTACAATAATGCACTACAAAGGTTTAATTTTTCTAAATGTTTTCATGAAACAGGAAAAACTCTAAACCCTAAAGATTTTATAGGTCCCAATAGTGGCTCTGACTGGGGATGGTTGGATGCAAGACCAACACAAGACTCTAGCAAAAACTTTGGAATGCAGACCAACAAAACCCTAATGGAAGAAAATCTAAAAAATATATAGCCTACCGCTACCATGTATGGACTGAAATAGATCAAGAGAAGTAATATTTTAGGAATTGTCCATACACTAGAAATTCCTGTACTTCCCCATTCATTCTTTGCAAGAAGTATGAATCATTTCCACTGATATCACAAATAATTAAAGGGCCTATCCATGGTGACTCAAATTTCATATTCTTGCCTTTGTCTTGGTCTTTTACATTCCACTGCAACACCATGTCATCAACCTATAACTTTCTTGCACTAGTCCTTTTTATCAAAAAGGTATTTCAACTGTAATTGAAGTTTCATATTCCTTTTATGAGCTGCAGTCCTCATTTCCTCCAGCTCTACCAACTAAATCATTTTTTCTTCCATGGGTTCAGACATTTCTAGTTCTTCAATCTGCAAAAATTGGTAAACTGGAAGCAAATTATTCATAGGTAACCTGGCTTTCACTCCATAAACTAGCTCAAAAGGGGATATACCAATGGCATTTTTTACAGTCACCCTATCAGCCCATAAAGCTAATCTGAGCTTTTGATCCCAGGACCTTTTATTTTCCTCTAGGATCTTCTTGATGAGGTTGAGGAGACTTTTATTACTCGATTATGTCTGGACATTTCCCTATGGGTGGTAGGGTGAAGAGTATGACATAATAATCCCATAATTAGCACAAAACTCTGCAAACTCCCCAGACCTAAAGCACATAGCATTGTCCATGACTATTTTAGTTGGCACACCAAACTTTGTCACTATATTATCCATCAAAAAATTAATGACTACCTTACTAGTGGCCTATTTGGTAGGTATGGCTTCAATCCACTTGGTAAAATAGTTTGTAGCCACCATAATCCATCTGTGACCTCTGCTTGATTTTTCTATTATCTCTCCAATAAAATCAATGCCCCACTGAACAAAACAGGCTTCAATTGTAATAGAATTCAAAGGCAAAGCACCAACATACTTTAGTCTAGAGGAAAACCTTTGACAAGGATCACATTTTTGAACATATTTATGAGCATCCTTGAACAAAGTTGGCCAATAATACCCTTCTCTCATTATCCTATGAGCAGTGGTCTTTGCTGAATAGTGGCCTCCACACACCCCATTGTGCATCTCTTTCAAAACCTTCTTAGCTTGGAATTTGTCCAGGCAAACTAGTAACATCCCATCACCATTTCTCCAATATAGGTCTCCCTAAATAAGAACATATTTCTATGATTTAAACTTTAATGTTCTCCTCTGGGTGTGTGTCATACCGTCTGGACATGAGGCATTCTTCAAGAAGTATACCACATCTAAATACCCTGGCTACCTCTCAATGCTGGTTACAAAAGCTTGTTTAATCTCAACACTATTTATGTCAATATCCTTAAAGTTTTTCTCAATCATTAACTTGGCTAAGCCTAGACCCCTTACCAACTTTGTGATTTTGATCTTAAGATCAAATTCTTGTATTCTGCTTATCCATCTGCATCTTTTTCTAGTTACTTCAGATTGGGACAGGATATCCTTGACAACTGCATGTGGTACATAGGCTACAATTTGGGCATTACTAGATAAGGATGAAATACTTAACAGCCTTGACTAGAGCATATGCCTATTTTTCCATGATTTCATACTTTAACTCAGCAACCTATAAAGATTTTCTATAGAAAGCAATTTGATGTTCATATCCTTCATCATCCTTTTGAAGCATAACTATTGCTACTGTGTGATAAGAAGCAAAAGAAAATCATGAGAAAGGCTTACTGTAATCAGGTGATTTTAGCACTGGTGCTTCCTAAATAGCCTTCTTAATTTTGTCAAAAGCCTATGAAGCTTCTTCATCCCAAGAATTTTTTGCATCTTTTTTAAGTAATTTAACAATAGGATTAACGATTTCAGCAAATTTAGCTATAAATCTCCTAAAAATGTTCACCTTGCCCAAGAAAGACTGAATCCCTTTAACATTATTTGGCTGAGGTACATTATTTATAGCTTCAATCCTTTCAGGGTCTATCCTAACCCCTTCCTTGGAGATAATATGCCCTAATAATTTTCCTTCAGTCACTAGAAAATCATATTTATTTGGGTTCAAGGATACACCATACTCCAGAGCCTTGCAAAAGACCCTTTCCAAGTAACCGCAATGATCAACTGCCTTCTTTGAGAAACACATCAAATCATCCTGGTAAACAACCATTATGATGTTGATAAATTCCTTGAAAGCTACATCCATAGCTCTCTGAAAAGTAGCTCCAACATTCTTTAGACCAAATGGCATTCTCACATACACATAAGTCCCCCAAGGGATAGTAAAAGCAGTCTTAAATTGCTCAGACTCCTTTACTAATACCTGATTATAACTTGAGAACCCATCCATCATTGACAATAAATCACAACCAGTCACCCTTTGTAACATGGCTTCCATATTTAGGGAAGAATAATTATCTTTTAAAGAAGCAACATTCAAATTTCTAAAATCTACACAAAGCCTTATAGCCCCATTCTTCTTTCTAATAGGGACCAAGTTGGACACCCATGAAGAATGTCTTATAGGTTTTATAATCCCCCCTTCCCTGAACTTGGTTAATTCTTGTTGCATTTTGGTCTCCAAAAGGGGGTTAATAGGTCTTTGCTTCTGTCAAAAAGGCTTAGCATCAACATGCAGAGGAATTTCATGTTGGAATAAGTTCTGTCTATACACCTTTAGGTCCTCATAGGACCAAGCAAAAACATTTTTATACCCTTTTAATAAGTTAATGAGGTTGGTCCTAATATGGGGAGACAGGTTCTTCCCAATATACACCAACTTAAGGGATGCTTATGTCCCTAATTTAACCTCATCCAATTCCTCCAACTTTTTAGATGATGCTTGATGTAAGTCACCATCACTATAACTGAACATACCCTCTAGTTCAACTAGTCCCTTGGGTATTTCATTTGTCTCTAGCTGCACTATGTCACTTCCAAAAATGATTTCCTATTCATCTACTACTTCCACCAATGCATTACAATCAATCTTTTGACCTTCATAGTCATCTATGCATTGTACAAATCTAAGGATGTCTTCATCATCCTCAAAAACTTGCCAATTGTACACATTATCTAGGATAGCTGGTTTGGCTTTTGTCTCAATTATTGAAACTCCAATCAATATTACATCATCATTCTTTAATGCAACATTATCTAAAAAATCTGTCATAATGTTCTTAGACCTTTCAATCCAATAAATGGAAAATGTATCAAAGTGTTTAATGACATCCCAAACAACATGCTTGTACCTTTTTAACTTCTCATTTTTAGATGCATATCTTGACCTTATATGGGACACTACAAGTTTAGAGTCTCCATAAATCCTCAACAACTTGATCCCATGTCTTTTAGAAATTTCTAAGCCCAATAACAGAGCTTCATACTCAACTGTATTGTTTGTACATTGGAATGCTAATAGAAAATAATACTTGAAGGTAATACCTAATGGGGAAACAAATAGCACTCCCGATCTAGATGCTTCCTTAGAGAAAGCTCCATCAAAGTACATCTTCCACTAGCCTCCTTGTTGGGATTCCATCTCATCAACAATAGGATCAGTATTCTTCAACTGAGGCTGAATGGGTTCAATCGTAAAGTTATCAAGATCTTCATCAATCATGCAATTAAGCATGTTTGGGTTTATTTTTTCAATAACCACTGGGGCACGTGGTTCTTTGTACAAGTTTATAGAATTCTCATTCATTGGGATAGTTGCATATGATGAATCCAGCTGAAGATGTCCTCCAACAACAGTAGCTCACTGTCTAGACAGAAGCATGCCATAATGTGGCTTGGTGTTTGTAACAATTACATCCATTTTATAAGTAGCTTCAGGGAAAGCTACTATTTTTACTTCTACATCTCTCATAGTACCCACAATAGGTACTTCTCTATTATCCATGGCATAACACCTCCCATATGAAGTGTGTACTGACAAACCTAGCTCTTTCATAACCCTATAAGGCATCACATTAGCAGCTGCACCAAAATCCATCATACAATTTTTTATCAATCTTTTATTTACTAATAGTGTGACATAAAAGGGATCTATTTGAGATGGTTCCTGATTAATAGTGGTGCCCACATAAACTTCTAGGACCCCTTGTTCTTGATCCTTATCATCTTTTCCATTTCTCTTTTTAGAAGAAGTATCCCCATCTGATATACTTGAAATTAAAGAAAAGGCAACCTCCCTATGTTCTTTTATTTTCAGCAGCTCTATCAAAGGTACTGAAACTTTCATCTATGTTAAAGCTTGATTCATATCAAAACCAGTGTTAACATTAGACTCAACATGAGTTTTAACCTTTTCTACCTTCTGGTGACTTGTTCTCTTGTCACCATTGATTTTTGCCTTACATCCAGTTGTATCAGCAATACCAGGTTTTGCTGAACTACTTGACTGATCACCTTTAGCCTGACTATCTTTGATAGAAGTTTTGTTCTCAGTGGACATCTTAGATGAATTTTCTTTTAAAAAAAGAGAACTGGGCATACCTTGACTTCCATCATCTTTGTTGCTTCTTAGATTATAGTTATGATTAGCTTTATCTATTGCAGCCTTAGTGAGATTCTTGACTTCCTCCTCACTAGGCCTTCTAAGGTGAATCTCTTGATCTTCTATTGTGACTACATTCAAAGTGGGATGCCAATCAATTATCAATTTCTCTCAGCAATTTGCATTGCTTCTTGAGACATTATATACACTTGCTTCATCCTCTAAAGACTCATAGTCAATTTCCACAGTATACTCAAACATATCAACTGCAGGTTCATCCTCACTTCTAATGGATTCATTTAGAGCTTCAGCCACAACACACTGATAGGAGGAATGTGGCCCATAACATGCCATACACCATGGGGTATTTTCCATATTATGTACATTTCCTCCCTTCAAAGGATTAGGGGTATTCTAATTTTTTGTTCCTTTTGATCTATCTTGCACAGGTTTGCCATCTTTCCATGTAGTGTTATATGGCATATCATGCAATCTAGCAGGTCTATCTTGCTAGTTGTAGTGAGGCCTCTCAGGTTTACTTACTTTAGCAGTAAGAACCTTGACAACAGTCATTAATTTCTCTATCTTATCCTCTTCTTTAGAGGATTTATTTTCTTGTGGTTTTTGTTCATCCCATAATCTTCCATCAGTCCTTCTTCCCACTTTACCCAATGCTTTTCTATTACTCTCTACATTGATTGCAATTCTAAAAGCATCGCTCAAGCTATGTGGGTTCTTATATTTGAGAATGTAAGACATTTTGGGGTTGAATGCATTGTAATAGGTAGTCAAACACACATTTTCATCTAGCCTCATTACTTGAAAAAGTCTATGCATTGCCTTTTGAAACCTTGCATTAAAATTTGTGACGGCATCATTATTGGATTTCCTGATGTTGTTAAATTTATTGAGCATGAAGCTCACATTTGTCTTGTTTCCATATTGCTCTTAAAAGAAATTTTTGAACTCTTCCCAAGAACCTATATTGTCCATAGGTAACCCTCTGTACCAATCTCTAGCATCCTCAATCAAGGATTGCACAAACAACTTCATGATGACATCTCCATGTGCAATTTCATAGTCATTGATCATGTCACCAAAAGATTTCAGATGTTCTTTAGCACCGACGCATTGTTCCCAGCAAAATTCTGGAGTTTATCCCTCATTTCAATAGGGACATGGTTTGGATATCTGGGGATTCCATCAAAATACAATGGCCTATACAGCTCAACATTTATTGGTCTCCTTTGAAACTAATTTCCAATAAAGTTGTTTCCAGTATTCACCCTTGGGCCTGATCCGCCAACTCTAGGATTTTGATGGCTTTGATTATGGGGTAATCTGTGACTGGTTTGATTTGTTGGAATTGTACTTGGAGGAATAGAAGAATTATTTGGGGCAACATTTTTAGATTGATTAACGGGTGTGATAGAACTTGTTTGTATCATTGGTTGAGTGTTCAACAGAGAGACAAAAGTATGTTGGGACGTAGGATTACTATGATCTACATGTGGGAAAGTTATAGGAGGAGCTTTCAAGCATCGTATCTTTCTCCTGAACTCAGCATTAAGTGCTTCTATTTCAGCCTTTTCTAACTCCCTTTGAAGGTCTTTGTTTTCTTTCCTAATCCTTTCTACCTCAATCTCATGCGACATCATTCCCTAGGGTCCTTCTACACTTCCTGACACTAGACCCACATATCTATTCTCCACTACTTTTTGTTTCCCTTTGTCAATAACAGGTCTGGAAGGTTGGGGATTACTATGGACCTCCCTACTAGGTTGTGATACACCTTTAGGTGCAGAAACAATCTTTGGATCAAGGATTTCTCTAATAATAGGACCCTGCTCTTTAGTCCCAGGTTCTACTTGAGCAAACAACTCAAGCTCTGCAATCTATCTTAATAACCTATCTCTTTCAATGAGTTTGGCTTTGGTTTCATTCTCCTTTTCCTTTTCTTTCTTTTTTCTTATGGAAATCAATTGATGTACTCTCTGATTTAGAACCTCAATCTCTTGAGACACTTCATCTTCATCTGGCAAGGTTTCCTTTGAATCAAACACATTTAGCTGGTCCATATCAATCAGGCTAATATTTCCTTCCATAGTTTTGGGAATGGAACTAGCTCTATTACTTGTACTATGCCTATCTCTCCTAGAAACGTTGGTATTAGACAATCTTTGGTGAAAGGTTTGAATATCATCATTAGTGCCAAATAAGCCAGCATGAAAACCCATAATATCATGGTCAGAGTCATTAGAAGAGGCATTGGACCTTGCATATACAGGATGCTTAGAAGACTTACCTGTTCGATTACTCTTTTGTTTCCATGATTGATTTGACTGCTCAGGAATAACAGTTCCTCTCCATCCCTTCTTGACTGGTTTAGGTAACCCTTCATGCAACTTCTCTTGAGGGTTTTTCTTCATATAAGATCTAGTATTCCTTCTCTTATTCATCTTGCTAACCTTGCAAAGTGACTGTGATTTCTTCTAAAAGAACACTGGTTTTTTTTTTTTACTTCAGAGTCGCCACCCAATACCTTGGGAATTAAATATATAGTTTAACATAGTGAATTGCTTACAAGACACTTAACAATGAAACTTTTGATCTTTAGAAAAGAATAGAATAGTATTCTAAGATGCTATGAGATAGATCAAGGATTTTCTTTAGAAAGACAAGCTCAATGATTTTTAGACTGAAACTAAGGGAACCTGATCTCAACACTTTTATGCAATAAAGACACAAATCTGCTGTATAAGACTAATCTTATTTGACTCTCCCCAGCAGAGTCACCATTTTTGTTATGGTGACTTAGATGGGTAAACTCACTTACAATCTGATTCAACAATCTATACTAGAGATCTTTAGATTACTCCCCAGTAGAGTCACCATTTTTGTTGTTCTCCAATTTGAAAACTTTTGTTTCTTCTATTTAAAAGTGAAAATTACTGCCTCTATGCTACAATCAAAGAGAACAACAAAAGCTTGAAATAAAGACAAAAATATGAGGTTCCAGAATTGGGAAGCCTCCTACACTTTAAGCTTATAAAAGCCTAGGCAGGTGAACCCTTTTAAAGACTATTTTCACACAAAAATAGTAAATGGTTTGTAGAAAACTAGAGGAAAATTCCTGCAGACTTTCCTTATTGACCAATACAACTAACCTAAATGGAAAATTGATTTGAATTTAAAAAAAAAAAAGATCACAAAATGCAACAAAAACCAATAGATAAACTAGCTCCTTATCCAGGCAACAGAGTCATCTACAACAGATTGCAACCTTAAAAGAGAAACTAGTACACAAATCACAAGTTCCTGATCTATCAACTATGAATATGCTTGACATACACAGAGTCCTAATCTACACTAGATTTCATCATCCAATCCACACCAGAAATACTGATATCAATGACTTTATACAAAGTATATTTATATTTTTCTCCTTAAGAAAAAGACTCAAAACAACTTCAATAGATGCCTAGCAAATCATTCAAATAAGAAATCCTTGATTACTTAAATGGAATGAACACCAGTACAATGACATAGAGACAATACAAATCTGAATTTAAATTCTCTAGACTATATATTTCATTCCTCTATCAGAAGGTTACAAGTACTTCATATTTGACTCAGAAATTGCTAAGACAAAGGCCTGTATTAATTTTACCAGAGTTTAGATACAAAATATTTTGTGTCACTTTTCTAGGTAGCCTTGGTATCCTTTTATAAAAATCAGGATGCAACAAGCTTTGGACTACCTAGAAGAAAAATCTTACCCTAATAGTCATTTATTGCAAAAGTTATATTTCTATGCCATTGCAGTTGAGGGAGAAATCTAGCATTCTTTCTAGGATGCGTTCTTGATTAATTCACTAGGCTTCATTTGGAAAATGGACGAAAGGGTAATTTCCTATTACCCAAGATCAGATACAACCACCGTCAACTTCATAATGTCAGTAGATCATCTTGTGCCAGAGAAATAATGAGTTCTTATCTAAGAAAATACATAGTCGTGCACCATTATGTTCTTTGCACATTGCCTTGAATACCTTTCACCAATTTTTCACTTCGAACAAAATTTGATGGGATTCCCACATCTCTGCTACTATTTCTTTAGAATATTTAAAACTTTTGGTGCCAACGGATTAGGAGGTCCTCTTTCTAACCACGTTTCCTTTAGTTATCATGCTGCGATCTTTAAAGTTCAGATGTGTTTCCATTGCAGTATGGCAACAACTGTACATATTCCTTGAACTTGCTTATTCTTTACTTCCTCCGAATTGTTCTTCCAAATGGGTCCTGCCGCTTAGTTGCCAACTCGTGCCTCTTAGCCATCGAGAATCTTTCCATTGTGACATGGCAACCACTGTCAGATCATCCATCCAGCCATCAGATCCCTCTTGACATGACCACCGGTTAATTCACCTAGGCTACCCTCTCCTCTGGTGGGCCCGCCATGTGTCACTTCCTAGTTTGCTCTGTGTCCACGTAGACCGCTACCACAACTACCATGTAATCAATCACCATGTCATAGGGATAACCATAAGGCACCTTCGCATAGTGGTATAGTGACAATCATTATATTGGCACAAACCTACTCGGTCTTTACCTCTTCATCCATCTGTGCTACATGTCAGTTTGTGACTGGGCACTGGATCCACCTAAGCATGACCTCATTTGCCACCTCAACACCATCAAACCCACCACTTGTTCTAGTTTGTTAGGCCTCAGTCTTTTGGCCAAACCTCCCCTTCAGCAAGCCACTTTCATGTTTTATCGAAACCCTAGTTTCATCGACACCTTTCATGTCGATGAAATTGATGCCTTCGGTGAATCCATTTAGAGGTCCATCGAAGCCAGGGTCTGCTCGATGTTCATTTTGATGACATGCCACCTGCCTTCCTCATGTTACCACTGGACCACCACCTCTTCTGATGTGTGTCATGATGTGGCATCTTTTTATTGGCTTCGGGGTCCCTATCCTACCACCTCAGCACAGCCTGGACTCACCGTCAGAATGGAGCTCTTATTTATCGCAGGGACATGAGGGATATGCCAACTAGTGGTTTCGTATTGAGACCTAGCCACCACCATTGGATCATCTACAGATCTGCTCACTCGCAAGATCTCTAGTCTTTTGAGTGTTAGCATTTTATGCTAGCGAGCTGGAGACTAGGTTTAAGTCGCGAGGTCTTGAATTGGTCTTTCCCGCTCACCCCCTCTATCGGGCCTGCCACATGTCAGTCTCTAATACACCCATTATGTCACCACGTGTCCACCACATGTCCACCATCTCATCAGTCGCCAAGTCACGGCCATTAACAATCGAGCATCTTTATGTCGTGACATAGAAACAACCGTTGTATCTTTTGCAATCACCATTGATCTTCCTGACTTGCTCGCTGGTTATTTTTCCTTTCTGCTACAAAATTTGGGTGCTTTGAGATACATGCAGGGGGCCCACAACTTCTAAGCTACTACTTGCCAAAAGCTCATAAGCTTTGACACTTAATATGCATGGAGCTTTGCATTTAAATACAACAAATTTCCCCCGTGTGGCCAATGCAGGATAAATGGTCTATGGCTTGAAAGTTCATTTCTTTTGTAGACCTAGTTTGGTACCCAAGTAGAAACTTCTTATACAAGCCGATTGCATCTGCATTGAAGTTTCTTTGCTTCACATGTGCGATGCAAGGGATTTGGCGATACATTTGCCAAAAGAATTTGCCTGCAGGTTTTAATTTTTTACGCCCTCACATTACAAAGCCACGACTCACACAAGAGAAATGGTTGAACCTTGAAACTTGAACCAAAAAGGTTCAAGGGTTCAATTTCAATATGAATTATAATAATGCACTACAAAGGTTTAATTTTTTCTAAATGTTTTCATGAAAAAGCAAAAATCCTAAACCTTGAAGATTTTATAGGTCCCGACAATCCAGAGGAAGAGGAAATGTTGCTATGGGACCTATACCCTTCAAATAAGAGACCCAAGATCATAGATGTAGATAAGTAATTTGGGCACATGATGAAGCTAAAAGTGGGAGAGGTTAATCCGATTGTCACAGTAGATTTGGAGATTGACATTGCAAAATTGAATAAGTTCCAAATGCAGTGGGTGGTAAAAGAGGGTAAAAATTATAAGAATTTATATGAAGACCTATTGATAAGTCATGGTCATGAAATACCATGGATAGTTGATACTGGTGTTCAATGTAAGAAGAAATATGAATACTAGATGAAGGAAAATATTAAGTTAAAGAGGCAAATCACGATTGCCAGGATAGATGCTACTCATGTTTTGTTAACAAATAGGTTTGAACATTTATTGGAAGTTCTCAGAGAATTTTGGACAAACTGTCAGACAACCCTAGATAATATGGCTTCTCATAAAAGAAATTTGAATAGGCTCAAGGAATTGTTGAAAGATAAGAGTTTCGATGAGAAAGTGGTTGAGAAGATCCAAAGAAAGTTGAATAATCATAAAGAGTTTGGTGTGGACATTAAAAAAGAATTTATAGATTGCAAAGATATTGTTAGGTGTGGTACCAGATATTGTGGATGATACAAAGTAGTTAAAAGACAAATAGATTTGGATTGCAGAATGCCATAATGTACTTAACACATCCCTTGATGTTGCCCAAGTAGATGTTTTGGATATGAAGGATACAGGTGAGCAGATGGAGATATTGGTTACCATGGAGATTGTTGTAAGAGATAATGTGTTCAACGCCAACACTCAAAAGGACAACAAGTATTTGGAGCACATACAAAAGTGTGACACAATATTGGACGGCTAGAACTAAATTTTGATTTTGTGTCTAGCAGTTAAGAAGTTAGGTGTTAGGTTTTAGTTAAGTATAGTTTAGCAAGATGAAAGGGTGTGTCCTTTTATTTGAATCTTTTGGCTCACATATATGTAGTGAGTCATTTTTTTATCATGAGGGGTGATAGATAATTCCACTACTATAAGGGCGGCAAGTGTTATGCTTTAGAAAGGTCTAGTAGGAATAAGAAGTTTATTCTATGCAAACTAAATGTATTGGAGTATTTGTAAGTGCAGTTTTTGTGTACACCCTTATTCCAGAAGTTAATATACAAGATTTCAAGTTTTTATCTTCAGATCATTGTGTGTAATTTTGTGTTTGATGAAATCATATATCCTCTTGATAAATCTTTTGGATTTGTTGTGATGTGCCATCACATGATGTTCTACTGAATGTAAAATTGGGTTTTTATTGTTCATGCAACACATAATGAAACCTTCACAGTGATGGTTTTATAATTGTCTCTTGAGTTGATAGTGATTCTTGTCCACAAAGTTATTCATTAATTGTTAGATAAAGGCACTGGTCTGTTATTGATCTTTGTTGAATAAGTTTGTATGCATTAGGTCCTTATCAAAGAAACAAATCTTCTAATTTCTATAAGTACTACTCTTTTTCATAATTTCTTAAAGTCCTAACAATAATCATTTGCATAATACAACTATACTCACACTTATTTGATCAATTTTAAAGGCATTCAATAAAAAGCACCTATGTTAGCATAGTTGCAGGAAAACCTTTTACGATCCCTACAATTGCTAATTCTCACAGTTTAAATTCACTCAAAACAAACATCTCTTGTGCTTGAGAGTGTAAGGTACACCCACTTGGGTCTAGTGGAGCCTAAAGTGTAGTGGGAGTTGGTCTTTGACCATCCCTATTCATTGGGCAAGGCTGATTGGAACAACTGAGGATTAGGCAAGTCTTTGGTTTTCCAATATGTGGTTTTTCCCACCAATAGATTGGTGACTCTGTTGGGGAGTTGTCATAGGAAGTGTTCAGAGTCTTTGGTGGTTCGTTTTAGACTCTATTAAAGGAAGGAACCTAGGAGAATAATTAAAAATATTCTTCTTCTTAGGAGGTGGCGACTCTACATCTAATACATGAATAATAGAAGGTATTTTGAGAAAGTAAGAGAAACCCCTAGGAATTTATCAATAAGATTAATGCAGGGGAGAAGGTCTCTGCACAAGGGACAAGATAATCTTGTTCAATTGAGTCCAAAGAAAAGATACAAATAAAAGAAATCAACACCAAGTATGGTATTTGGGGGTTATAAGAAGTTTCCTAGTAGAGAGGATGGCTCTTCATTTGGTGATAAATTTGAAAATATGGAGGAAAATCCTTTCTATACCTTAAATACAAAAGATAATAATGGCGGCCATGATGAAACCCTAACTACTAAGGAACATGAGGAGAGGCAATGGGATGAAATCATACTTAAAATGGCTGACTTAAATGGATATGAATCCAAAATGGCAAAGGCTCTTAGCAGACAACCAGATTGGGTATTGCAAAAGCTGGGATTAAAAAGAGATACAATTCAAAGCCCTAGGTCAGAAGGTATAGAAGATGAAAGTAAAGGTGAGGGAAGTAGTCCAACAAATCCTAAATATAGTCCCCCTCATATGAGAAAAATAGAGCAGCCTTTTGTAACTTTTGATAACCCGTTATTAAATTGAAGTAGAAGATGGAGGGATGTACATAGGGATCAAAGTGAAGAAAGGCAAAGAAATAGCCAGAATAATGGAAGAAAGAATGGCAATGGGGGAAATCATGGGAACTCGAATAACAACAATAGGGGTAACAATATAAATAATGATAGAGGAGCTAAAGGGTATGGTAGCAACCAAAATAATGGAAATAATAGAGGTAACAATGGCAATCATGGAAATAGTAATGGTGGAAATAGAAACAACAATAATGACAATGGAGGTAATAATGGGAACAATGGTAATAATCAGGATGGCAGCAATAGTGGATTCAACAGAGGAAATATGAACAATCAAAACATCAATTAGGTTGGTAGATGACCTATCATCATTGAAAGATACAAACAGTTGGATTTCAATTGCATTGTTGGTTATCCAAATCAGATTTAAGATTAGCCATCCCTAAATTCTCAGGAAATGGAATTGATTCAATAGAACAACATGTAGTTAATGTAAAAAATACCATTGAAGAATTTGAGGTTCCTCATGAAGATGTATTTATGAAATTTTTTGTTCAATATTTGATAGAAGATGCAGGAGAATGGTATAGAAGCCTTCTCGATGGATGTATTCATAGCTAGAGATCACAATGAATTAGTTGTTGAGTTTAAAAAAAGATTTAGAGATGTTAAACCTATTGATTCATTTCTGATTAACTTTTATTTGAGTTCTTTTGACAACAAAACCCATTATGAGATTTTTTCTCATAGACCTGATACTCTACAACAAGCATTCAAGACAGCTGCTACCATTGAGAATAATAGGAAAGTTTCTAGGAAGGTTACCAAAAGAGATGATCCAAAGTTGTACAATTCCAAGGTTCCCAAGAAAGATGAACTTACTCAGATCATGGACATGCTTAAGGACCTAAAGGGTAAGCAAAATCCTAATGAAAAGTCACCATATAAAAATAATAAGAAAATGAATTACAATAGGTCGAGGTTACATGATATGCCATATAACACAAACTGGAAGGATGGGAAGCCAGTGAAGCCTAATGTAAGCAAAGAAACTCCTAATCCATTGAAGAAGGCCACAAATTTTGTAGATGAATATCCATGGTGTGATGTTTGTAATCTACCTCATGTTGCGGAACAGTGCATGATTGCCCAAGGTTTGATAGAGGAGGAAAATCATAATGAGAATTATGAACCTACTATAAATATTCTTTCCTATGATCCATATTGGGGAAGAGATGAAGACTCATCTGAGGGTGAGCAACTCTCTGATGTGTAGCAAAGAAGAGAAAATCAGCATTACAGTATACAACAGGTCTTTTCAGATGATGATGATGAAGACATTCCATCTTTCAGAAGATTGTTTCAGAATGATATAGTGCCTTCGTTAAGGAATTTAACTGAGGAAGAAAAGAGAGCCTTCACTATTACAGCAGTAGAACAAGTAAAGAGAAATTATCAGCTGAGAAATAGGAATGATGAGCAGGGAAAGCCAACAAGTGTGTTTACCAAAGTTAAAAAACTAGATGGGAACAAAGACAACACTTTCAAAAGAAAAGATGAAAATGACAAAAAGGGAAAGGAAGCAGTACCAGGATAGACCAAGAAAGAAGAAATGCCAAACCTAATTAAGCCTATGGAGAAGAAGCAAGTAAGTAAGCCCACTTCAAACAATAATTCAGTCATTTCTCAAGCATTGTCTCAGGTAAAGATATATATGCCTCTGCTAGAGGTAATAAAATTTCTAGACTACAAAAATGAGATGTTGAAAATTATATCGAATGTTGGAGAAGTAAGTAGGGAAGATCCTAAATCAAATGAAGATCCTCCTGTGGTGTATCTTGGCATGTTTATTACCAAAAATCTCACACAGGTAGATACTTTCTATCTAACACTGCTGATAAACAAAAAAAGGCTAAAAAATTGCATGATAGATTTAGAAGCAGTAGTAAATATCATGCTAGAGGACATCATGAAAGAATTGGGAATTCATGTTGATACACCTTATGGTAAGTGCTATGCCATGGACAATAGGTTAGTTCTTATAGTAGGAATCATGAAGGACGTTGAGTTCAGATTCCCAGCCTACCCAGACATTGCATACAAGACATATATCATATTTGTACAAGTACCTATGAACTATGGGATGTTGTTGTCCAGACAGTGGTCCAACTTGACTTGTCATATGCCACTATTCCAATGAAAGGGACAGAGGTGAGGATAAATAGAGAATACAGATCTCCCTACCTCATAGAAGAAGTTGATCCTGATGAAGTGACTTGCTTTTGCCACTCAGATATGGACAACTTTCAGGTAAGTATTTCTAAACCTTTAAAAGTTGATAAAATTACTGACACAGTTAAAAAAAATGAAAATTTAATTTGGAAATTGTATTTTGATGGTGCCTATAGTAAGGATGGAAATGGAGTAGGAGTTGTACTTATTTCACCAAATGGTAAATCTTTTAAATACTCTTTCTTGTTATCTTTTGAGTGTACTAACAATATTTCTGAATATGAGGCCCTCTTATTAGGACTTAAAATAGCAAATAAACATGGCATTAAGTTACTAAAAATTTATGGTGATTCAGAATTAGCTGTTTCACAAATTAGAGGCAAATTTGCTACAAAAAATGCAAAATTAAGAAGCTACAGGAATGAGGTTTGGGATTACATTGAATTCTTTGATTCTTTCTCCATCAATTGGACTGAAAGGTCCAATAATATTTTGGCTAACTTCATGGCTAACCTGGTAATCAAACATAATGATATCCCTTTTGATGATATTACCCAACTAGAAATCAAGACCATACCATCAGTCCCTAACAATGTAAAGAGTTGGCAAGTATTTGATGATGATAGGGATTTGCTAAAGTTTTTTATTTTGTGAGAATCAATATGAGCACCAGTGGATTGATTGGAATGGACATGTGGAGGAAAAGAATGGCAAGGAGACTATACTTGGGCAAGAGGTGTTGCAGCTGAAAACAAATAAAATTCCAAAGGGATTGGTAGATCTTGAAAGAATGTTTGATGATAAAGATATGGCAAGTTTCAAACCTAATTCAAGAGGATGTGAGGATGTTGAAAAAATAAACTTGGGAAGTGAAAGCAATCCAAGAGAAGTATATATTGGAAAAATGCTCACACCGAAAATCAGAGTAGTATTGATTAATTTGCTAAGGAAGTACAAACATATCTTTTCTTGGTCATATGATGACCTTAAAGCATACAGAGAAGAATTGTTCCAGCATGAGATACCCTTGAAACCTGATGCAAAGACTTTCAGATAGAAGCAAAGGCTAATAAACACTACTTTGGCTCCCAGGATGAAGGAAGAGTTGATGAAAATGAGGAATGTTGGTATTATTGAGCCCATAAGGAACTCAACATGGGTGTCCAATTTGGTCCCAGTCAGAAAAAATAATGGTGATATCAGACTGTGTGTGGACTTTAGGAATTTAAATGTTTCATCTTTAAAAGATAATTATGCTTTAACTAACATGGAGGCTCTTTTGCAGAAAGTCACTCGAAATGAATTGTTATCTAAGATAGATGGCTTCTCAAGCTATAATCAATTCAAAGTTAAGGAAGAAGAGAAATTCAAAATTGCTTTCACCACAACTTGGGGCACCTATGTCTATTATAGGATGCCTTTTGGAATGACAAATGCAGGAGCTACATTCCAGAGGGCCATGGATGTAGCCTTTGAGGGGCCGATTGATTATATCTTAGTAGTTTACCAAGATGATATGACTGTTTATTCTAAAAAAGAAGAAGATCATTGTAATGACCTAGAAAAAATCTTTATTAGAGCATTAGAATATGGCATATCTTTAAATCCCAAAATGTGTCATTTTGGAGTTACTAAAGGGAAATTGTTAGGTCATATTGTTTCAAAAGATGGTGTGAGAATCTATCCAGAAATGATTGTTGCTATTGATAAGATTCAGATCCCTAAAACAATTAAGACAATTCAATCTTTTTTCAGCCAAATTAACTTTGTACGAATATTTGTTTCAAACTTCTCTGAAATTGTAAAACCTATTGCTAAAATGTTGAAAAAGGGTGCTGAAATAAAATGGACTAATGAAGCTCTTGAAGCTTTTGTAAATATCAAAAGAGCCATCAAGGAAGCCCCTATATTAATGTCCCTTGATTTCTCTAAGCCTTTCTAAGTGTTTTTATTTGCTTCATTCCATACTATTGTTGTTGTCATGTTACAAAAGAATGATGACGACCATGAACAACTAGTGGCATTCTTTAGCAAAACATTGCAAGCATCTGAGTTGAACTATGATTTAAATGAAAAATAGGCTTATGCTCTTGTGAAATCTGTAAAATCTTTTAGACCCTATCTGGTTGGTGCCACTGTCATTACATATGTACCAAATGTTGTTGTTAAAGACATCTTTAGACAATCAGAGACTACTGGAAGGAGATGTAGATGGATAAACCAGATCCAACAATTCAATATTGATATACAGATCACAAAGTTGGTGAGGGGTCAGGGTTTAGCAAAATTGATGGCAAAATCCAAT
The DNA here is from genome assembly GCF_030272615.1 of Cryptomeria japonica. Classification (NCBI taxonomy): domain Eukaryota; kingdom Viridiplantae; phylum Streptophyta; class Pinopsida; order Cupressales; family Cupressaceae; genus Cryptomeria; species Cryptomeria japonica. Next base: position 146,687,176 of record NC_081405.1, read on the forward strand.
CTTGAAGGAGCACAGGTAAATCAAATAGAGTTGGAAGATGCACAAATAAGCATTGAAAGGTGTCTTTGGTACACAAATATTTTTTATTACTTGAAATATATGAAGTGTCCTGATAGTCTAAATGATAGTCGGAAAAGAAGTTTAAAGTTTCAAACATCTAGGTATGTATTACTTAAAGGAGATTTATACTCAAAAAAATAGAGATGGTATTCTTTTATTGTGTCTAGATGAGCATCAAACATCTATTATTTTTAAAAGACTTACATGAAGGTGTATGTGGAGGTCATTTCTCAGCCAAAACCAATACTCATAAATTTTTTATTGTTGGTTATTATTGGCCCCAAGTTTTCAAGGATTGTCATGCTTATACCAGAAAATTTGAAGCATGTCAAAACATTTTAGGGAAGCTTAAGTACAATGGAGCTATTCCTCTCAGACCCATGCATACAGAGGAACCATTCTAGATGTGGGGTATTGACTTCATAGGGGAAATAGAAAACAAATCTAGTGGTGGGCATAAATGGATTTTCATGGCTACTGATTATTTCATTAAGCGGGTTGAAGCCATTCCCATAAGATAGGCTACAAGCAAAGTTGTGACAAAGTTTCTCTTGGAAAACATTCTGACTAGATTTGGAGTACCTCAAAATATTATGGTGGGCAGTGGGATGTGTTTCAGATCCAAGGAGTTCTCTGATTTCTATGAAAATTATGGCATCACTTTGTCCTATTCATCACCCTACCATCCCCAATGAAATGGACAAGCAGAATCAAGCAATAAGAACTTGTTGAAGATTATTAAAAGGATGTTGGGTGATAATAAACAAGGTTGGGATTAAAAAATTGAACCTAGTAGTATGGGTTGGCAGAGTAACAGTCAAGAAGTCCACAGGATTTGCTCCATATGAGCTTGTATATGGAAAACAAGCACGATTACCCTTGAATAATTTGCTTCCAGTTTATAAGTTTGTTACAGAGGAGTGTTTAGAGGAAGTAAACTTCATGGGGAATAGGTTGATGCAGTTGGCTGATTTGGATGAGTATAGGAAAGAGGCTCAAGAAAGAAACATTTAGAGGCAACAAATGGTTAAAACTTTACATGATAAAAAGGCTTGTAATAGAACATTTGAAGAAGGAGAATGGGTACTTAAATAGAATATCAGACTAGTGGTCCCAAATGTTTTTCTGAATATCAAATTATTGGAATTGCTTACCAGAAGGTACAACAAAGAAAAAAGGTGCATTCAATTGCCCAATGGGGATCCATTCATCCAAATATCTGTTGGGACTATTCATGAGGTTTTTGATGTGTCTTATGAGCCTTACATGCCCCTATCTTTTACAGACCTGCAAGAAGAGTATACCCAAATGGACACCACTCACACATTGTGGAGGTTAGTGACTCATAAGAAGGAGAAATGATGATTCACAGAGCAGGATGGTCCTCCTTTTGAAATTACTCTATTCAAACAATACTTGCAATACACGTACTGGGCATGCGACTAGGTCTGCAAGGAAGAAGTACCTGATGTCACAAGGATAGGCCCATTGGTGCTTGCTATAGATATTCAAATGCATGAGCCAAGGCCATTTGATTATACAACTTACTTGGCAGAGAAGTTGCATGAAGGGTTCTTGAGTTTGCAGACGAAACCTAAACCTGCTTTTAAATTTTACTCATTGCTAATGCATATGGTTTTGTTTCATGGGTAGATAAAGGGTTTGTTGCTAGAGGAATTAAGGGTGACTCCCAAGAACAAAAATGGATAGGACCAACCAATTCAATTATGGGTATCCCTATGGGACTCGAGGTTTGTCAAATCACATTATGTGTTGTTTGAAGAATATTTTGTTAAGATTTTGTACAGATTGTTTGGAGTGGAATGTGATGGATCTATCTCACTTGAGATTAAGAGATTCTTGAAACCCCCTACTTTTGGAGACTCTAGGGTCAGCCACAATTGGGGTGACTAGTTTGTATGTTAGAATTTCACCTTTTTTAGGGTTTATGGTTTAGAGGGTGTTTTGTATATGTTGCTGATATTAGGTCCTGACAGAATTTCCTATTTAGAGATTATTAGGCAACTTAGTATGTCAAATGCAAAGCATTTGGGTGGTGCACATAAGAAGACATTTATGCCTAGCACTTTGCATTTTGGAGACTTCACCATTCTATCTACCAAGGCTTATGAGATGATAGAAAAGAAGCTGGTAGAGGACTACAAATTATTTCGACACTAGGATTGGAAAAATTATGATCTAGAGGGGTATATCCACCACTACAGGAAGAGCTATAATCTTGGAGAGTATCTCCATATACCCATGGAGGATAAAGATTTATTTAGAAATAGGGAATGAAATGAGGCTGCTGCACTTTTAGAGGAATTAAACCAAAAATTAGAAGAGCGGAAGCAGAGGCTTTAGGAACTAAGAGAAGAAGGAGATTCTAAGAGTGGGTCTGATGAGAATATAGTTGTATCAACCCTCCATGTACCTAAATTAGAAGAAGTAGTAGGGAGTTGAGAGCAAATTACGGTGAGAATAAATGCCAATGCAAATGTAAGACTTGAAGAGAATGCAACTTTTGTTGTAGATGAGGTTTTTGTATAGGTAAAGGAGTTCACATCATTCTTGTACCATTATAAAGGGAAAAGTTGAGGGAGAACATCCCAAATGTTATTGCAGAAAATGAAGCAGAGATGCTTAAAATATTAAAAGAAGATATTGATGCAAAAGTGGCGACAATGACACCACAGAAAGGGAGACAACTTCTCAGTGAGGCAGGCATCATTTTGTTCCCAGGATGGGACTTAAGTGCCTCTTTTATCTTTGACAACTTGTTGCATTCTGACAAGAAGGATGTAAAATTGGACATACATTGTGTTGATGATATCTTTATTGGATCAAGGTATGATCCAGATGAAGAGGAAATGTTGCTTTGGGCCCTATACCCTCCAAATAAAAGATCCAAGATCGTAGATGTAGATAAGGAATTTGGGCACATGATGAAGCTAAAAGTGGGAGAGGTTAATCCGATGGTCACAATAGATTTGGGGATTGACATTGCAAAACTGAATAAGGCCCAAATGTAGTGGGTGGTAAAAGAGGGTCAAAAATATAAGAATTTATATGAAGACCTATTGAGAAGTCATGGTCATGAGGTACCATAGATAGCTGATACTGGTGTTCAATGGAAAAAGAAATATGAAGACTAGATGAAGTAAAACATAAAGTTAAAGAGGCAGGACTGCCAAGATAGATGTTGCTTGTGTTTTTTTAACAAATAGGTTTGAACATTTATTGGAAGTTCTCAGAGAATTCTAGACAAACTGTTAGAAGACCCTGGATAATATGGCTTCTCATAAAAGAACTTTGAATAGGATGAAGGCATTGTTGAAAGATAAGAGTGTCGATGAGAAAGTAGTTGAGAAGATCCAGAGAAGGTTGAATAAACATAAAGAGTTTGATGTGGACTTTAAAGATGAATTTATAGATTGCAAAGATATTGTTAGGTATGGTTTACCAGATATTGTGGATGATATAGAGCAATTAAAAGACAAAGAGATTTGGATTGCAGAATGCCAGAATGTACTTAACACGTTCCTTGATGTTGCCCAAGTAGATGTTTTGGATATGAAGGATACAAGTGAGCAGATGGAGAGATTGGTTACCATGGAGATCGTTGTTAGAGATACTGTGTTCAACACCAGCACTCACAAGGACAACAAGTATTTGGAGAACATACAAAAGTGTGACACAATATTGGATGACTAGAACTAATTTTTGATTTTGTGTCTAGCAATTAAGAAGTTAGGTGTTAGGTTTTAGTTAAGTATAGTTTAGCAAGATGAAAGGGTGTGTCCTTTTATTTGAATCTTGTCCTTTTATTTGAATCTTTTGGCTCACATATATGTAGTGAGTCATTATTGTATCATAAGGTGCGATAGATAATTCGACTGCTAGAAGGGTGCCAAGTGTTATGTTTTAGAAAGGTCTAGTAGGAATAAGAAGTTTATTCTGTGCAAACTGAATTTATTGGAGTATTTGTAAGTGTGGTTTTTGTGTACACCCTTATTCCAAAAGTTAATATACAAGATTTCATGTTTTTATCTTCAAATCATTATGTGTAATTTTGTGTTTGATGAAATTATATGTCCTCTTGATAAATCTTTTGGATTTGTTGTGATGTGCCATCACATGATGTTGTATCGAATGTAAAATTGGCTTTTTATTGTTCATCCAACACATAATGAAACCTTCATAGTGATGGTCTTATAGTTGTCTCTTGAGTTGACAATGATTCTTGTCCACAAAGTTATTCATTAATTATCAAATAAAGGCACTGGTCTGTTAATGATATTTGTTGAATAAGTTTGTATGCATTAGGTCCTTATCAAAGAAACAAATCTTCTAATTTCTATAAGTACTACTCTTTTTCATAACTGCTTAAAGTCCAAACAGTAATCTTTTGGATAATACAACTATACTCACACTTATTTTATTAGTTTTAAAGGCATTCAATAAAAAGCACTTATGTTAGCATAGTTGTAGGAAAACCTTTTGTCATCCCCACAATTGCTAATTCCCACTATTTAAATTCACTCAAAATAAACCTCTCTTGTGCTTGAGAGTGTAAGTCACACCCACCTAGGTTTAGTGGAGGCTAAAGTGCAGAGGGATTTGGTCTTTGACCATCCCTGTTCATTGGCCAAGGCTGATTGGATCAACTAAGGATTAGGCAAGTCTTTGGTTTTCGAATCTTTGGTTTTGGGCACCAACAACACCAATTGACAAAGACCAGAGTTGCATTCAAGTGGACAAAAATTCATTCTCATGATTTCAACACATTGAAAGAAAAATTATGTTCAGAGCCTATTCTTGTTCTACAACATCTCTCACAACCTTTTGAGATTAAGATAGATGCTTCACAGTATGTACTTGGAGCTGTTTTGAAGCAAAATGGTCATCCTATGGCCTATCATTTAGAAAATATTTCTATTGCTAAAAGGAACTACTCCACATATGATAAGGAATTATATGCAATTGTCCAAGCTATCAAGTATTGGACGCATTATCTTTTGGGGAAAGAAAATTTTGTTCACACTGATCACTTGCCTCTACAATTTCTTCAATCTCAGAATAAAATTGAAGAAGCTAGGCACATGAAGTGGGCTTCATATTTACAATAGTTTCACTTAGTCATCAAATATAAGAAGGAAAGCACCAAAAATGTTGCTAATTGTTTGAGTCGGCCTCCTACAACACATGCTTTAACTATAGTGACTACTTCTCATTTGGGATTTCAAACATGGTATTCACAATATGCTCAAGATCGCAATTTTGGCATGAAATAAACAAGTCTTCAGAATCCTCCATCTTTTAATTTAACACATTTTCAATATTTTCATATCAAGGAAGGGTTACTCTACAAGTTTGATAAACTTTGTGTTCCTTAAGATCATCGAGATACACTTCTCGAGGCACATTCTACTCTTTATGGTGGTCATTTTGGCAAACAAAAAACACTTCATTTGTAGTGATTCTTCTATTGGCCTTATATGCAAAGAGATGTTCTTCATTTCCTCAAGTGATGTGCAGTTTGTTGCCACTCCAAACCAACCAACAGAAAGATGGGATTGAGTATTCCTTTTTCTATTCCTTCTCATCCCTGGGAGAGAATTTCCATGGATTTGGTTAGTGGATTTCCATTGACTTCTTGTTATCATGATTGTCCTTTTGTGGTTGTTGATTGATTCAACAAGATGGCTAAGTGCATTCTATGTCGCAAGACAAGTTCTACACATGACTTAGCCCAACTCTTTTTTGACTTTGTTTGGAGATCTTTTGGTTTACAAACTGGCATTGTTTTTTATTGTGACTCATGTTTTGTGGGTCATTTATAGAGATCTTTGTGGAAGATTTTGGGAGTTTCCTTTAACTTTTCCACCTATTTTCATCCTTATTAAGATGGTCAGACTGAAGTTGTGAATCAAAATATTATATAGAGTTCATGGATTTATCACCATTTCTCTCCTTCCAAATAGGATTTGAGCCTAACCAGCATAGAGCATGCATACAACCAAGCAGTTCACTCATCTAAAAGTCACTCACCTTTTAAGGTATGTCTTGGTTTTCATAATTTGGCTCCATATGAGTTTCCCTTATCCTTACCATCTTTGGCCACAATGTTGTAGTGTCATAAAATTGCGACCCCTGCAATTTGTGACCACATTAGGGTCTTCACATTGGAGATTTGAATCCCCAAGCCTGATCAGAGACCCGATACTTGCTCATCCCAAGAAACTACACTTTTTCTACCCTTCACACTTCCTGAACCTACTTCATGTCCTGATATAAGGGCAGGAAACGGGCGTGGAACCCCTGTCCCTACCCTATTTTGGGGCCCCCTCTATCCTATCTTTGCATTGTTCTTTACACTTAAAGCAAGAAAACTTTCCCTGTGTCAACCTATGACAAAAAATCAGTCAATTTACCCTAACTGATGAATATATAAGTCACATTTGTCCTCTTATTTGCAAGAAGTTCAAGAAGCGAAGAGTGAGCATGAGTTCAATCATTCAAGCATTCAAGAATTCCTATCTAGCATTGAGCATTCTCAAGTCTCCCTTCAAGGCTAGGTTTTGCATTCAAGTCAAGGATTCAACCATTTAAGAAGAGATCCCTTTCAACATTCAAGTCCATACAAGAAAATCTAGCTACATTTCTATCTACAACCTCTCTTGAGGTGAATTACATTTCAATCTTTCATTTACATTTACTTGCAAGTACTTTCTTTCATCATTTGGTTAATTCCAAAACTAGGGTTTCACCTAAAGGCAAACCCCCAATCCCAACCCCTTTTCCTCTCTTTTCTATGTGTAGTTTGCAGGTGTGTAGTTGTATTTGTAGATTTGGACCCCATTCACAAAGGTGGAAAAACACTTTTCGTTTCATGGATTTTTCAAAGGACTGTGTGCACTTTCAACACGGTCCTGACAACTTTTCCTCAAATTCATAGGGCAGCTTTGTCTCGACATATTATAGCCAGATCGAGGTGCACAACTTCATCCCACACTTCTATTTCAAGTTATAATCAGTTCTTTGGTACTTTTACACAGTCTCAAAACACATAATTCAACCATTTTCCATTCTAAAAGAGGGGTTAGCTTATCATTTTAACACTATTATCAATTCATTTAGTATTCAATCTCTTCCCTAAGAGATTGGATCTAGTGAATTTCCCCCCCTCTTTTAATGTAATATTGACAAAGTGTTTGAAGGGAAATCCACAGTGAAACTTTCATCTCTCCTCGGAGGGAAGAAAAGCTTTCCTCTTGATCTCTCCATCATTCACTTTTCCCCACATCACATTTTGGTGAAACCGACGTCTTGCATGGTTTATTCTAAAAATCATTGCATATTTTTCACTTGCAAGTTTCATTTTTCTGCAAACTTAGTGATTAATTGATTCATAATCCTAGGTTTTTAAATTGAAATTGAACTTGTGTTTTGTAAAAATTGCTTGTTATTGTCTTAGATCTGAAAATTGCTTTGTTTGTTAAATTCAATTTCTTCATTGTCCAAATCAATTTGCAAATCAAATTCACAAAATTAAGATGTTAATTGTCAAAACCCTAATTTTCAAAAATCATCTTGAAATTGTGCAAAAATTGAATTTCCATTTAATTTTCAGATTTGTGACTGTTTTCAGACTTATCCTCTTTCCTAAAATTCAAATTTTCAATTTCCCTCCTTTTTCAAAATTCAAAAATTTCAAAAATTAAGTGGCTAGGTCCTAAAACCCTAATTTTTAAAATTTAATAGGATTTTGTACAAATTTCAATCAATTTCAATCAATTTCAGTTTTCTAAACATTTTTCAAGGTGTCCCTATCCATTAGGTTTGACCCTTTTCAAATTTGCAATTCAATTCCTCTTTTTTATCAAAACCCTAATAGGGTCTTATTTTCACATTAAAACCTTCATTTCTCCTATCTAGAGATCGTAAAATCCACCAATTTTTTGGGGTTAGCTTTAAAATCATTGTAACTTTCATCTCTGAAAATTTCAAAAAAAGTTGGTTGGACTGTGTGCACTTTCAACATGGTCCCCGACTATTTTCCTAAAATTTTGGGAGACTATTATGACTATATTTAATAGCTAAAATCTAGAAAATTGGCCAATTTTGTCGATTTTTGATCCCTCTAAAATAAAAAATACCTTCACAATTCAACATTTCAAATTTCAAGAAATTTTTTTAAATTAAGTGGTTAATTATAATCTACCCTAATTTAAAAAAATTTAATTTTGTCAATTTTAAAATTAAGTGGTATCCCATTGGCCCTAATTTTAAATTCCAATTTCCCTTCATTTATCATAAAATTATTTTTCGAAATTGTGTCATTTTCTTCTTTCAACAAAGTTCAAATTGTTTAATCATTATTTTCCCAAATTTTGCATTATTCAATTTTTGTGCAGTTTGTTCCTATACTTCAAAATTCACATTCAAAATTTCAAATGTTCCTTCTAGTGCATGAGTTTCACCACCATTAGTCCTACCTACACTATCCTCGTTAGACGAAGCATTAGAATTAAGGCTTTCCAAGGTTTAATTACTAAGGAGATGGAGCATAATTTGAGTGACTTGTTTAATGAGGATAATGCTAATTCTTCCCATCCTAATCATGTGCCTATCTATCCAATTGATGAATCCCATGATGAACAAGAAGCAGCTTTGACTAGAATTTCCATAGATCAGCTTTCAAAATTGGACAATCAATTTGATAACATTCAACAATGGATGTCCCAAGAGTACCCTACTAGTGAAGCTCTTCCATTAATTCAAGGCCTTAAACACATGATTCAAAGCGTTAAGAATGGAATTGATATATTGCATGGCATTTCTCACATTTTTGATTCAAAATTTGTGCCTATAAAGAGTTGTGCCGAAAACCTAGGTTATTCACAACCTTCAAATCAAATCAATTCTTCTATTCCTTTGACTACTCCTATGACTAGTGTTCCTACTTTTACCTCAAACATCATGGCTAATTCAACTCAAAATGTCATTCCTATAGCCATTAGTCATGGGGAAATCCCTCTTCTTCATTTAACCCTCCATCTTTACCTATTTCTTCAATAAGTATTCATGTTATCCCCCAACCAATCAATGTGACACAAGGGGTCAATTAATTCAACAATTTTATTCCTTCTTTAAGTGTCCCATTTCCTACTCAATCATCACATATGCCTACTTATCATAATGTCCCACCACCTTATTCTCAATCATTGACTTCCTTCAATAGCATCACACCACATTCTCAATCAACCATTTCTAGCATCAATTCTTCTACCAAAGCGACCATTAACAATCTTGCTCAAAGTGTGTCTTCCTTACAACAAAAAATTTCTTCCATGAGTCAATCCAAGTTTAGTGTGACCACATTTTATTTTGTGATCCCACTTTCCCTTGATATTGTTAAAGTCATGCCACCTAAGCATGTTGATGTCCCTCAATTAAAACTCTATAATGAAAAAGGTAATCCTATCGTGCATGTTAAAATATTTCAAACCTTGTGTATTTGTTTTTCTTATGATCAAAGATTGCTTGCAAAACTATTTACAAGAACACTAAGAGATAAGGCTTTACAATGGTATTTCTCTTTGCCTTCTTATTCTATCACTTCTTTTTAACAATAAGCAAATGCTTTCATTCAACAATTTCAAAACAACATTGGTCCTACAATCACTTTGACTAACTTAATGCATTGTAAACAAGGTGTTAAAGAAAAAGTGACTGATTTCATTAGTAGATATAAGCATTTGTGTGCTCAAATTTCTTTTCCTGTATCTGATAATGATATTTAAAGAATTTTAATTTTTAATTTGCAAAAAGATATTAGGGACAAGATTCTTTTGTCTGAGTTTACTTCCTTTCTGTAGTTGTGTGTAATACTCCACAATTATCAACTGGGTGTGAGTCAAATGGAGCAATCTACTCCTATGGCTCTGAGTGATAAGGCAGAGAGTGTTCAACAACCATTTACGAAGTTCAAACCAACAAAATTTTTCATGAAGTTCAATTATACAACAATGTGAATGCTACAATAGGTGTGCCTCCTATTTCTAAATTCTTTAAACAAGAAAGACAATTTACTCCTTTGAATGAACCTTTACATAGTATTATGTCTCAGTTGGTACAAAGAAATGTTATCAAACTTCCTCCTATAAAACCAATTGACCCATCTAAGCTTGCATCCCCTTATTTTGATAGCAATTCCTTTTTTCAATTTCATCGTCAGCCTTGTCATGATACTGATAAATGGTTACCACTCTTGATGACACCATGTCATCATCCTTCCCAAGACTCCATCTTTAGTCAGGTTAGATTCCTTTGTTTGCATCTGCTTGGCCTTGCCTTTTTCCTTGATCAATTATGTTCATTCCTCTACTAGTTTGTCATGGTGACAAACACTTCACACTACCCTTGTATTGGCATCTCAACATGCCTTCTCTGTCGATCCACTGCATAACCCTGATCTCATGCACTTGAGGCATTCCTTCAATTCACCAATTCATTCTTCTCTTCTAGTGTTGATGTGATTCAGATAACATTCTACCTCTTCATCACAAACAACCACTCAAACACCTTTCCCATTTGTCAACACCTCACTTTATCAATTGACATAATTTCCTTGCCGATGATGCACTCTATCGGTAACCTATCCATCTCATCCACACAAGTTAGATAGTAACTTGTGTACCAGTGACTCCTAAGGTCATCTTTCTTACCTTACCAGTGTTCTGCAACACAAGGTGATATCTAAGATATCACAACCTGTATTCCTCCATAGCAGTGTTGCACATCCATCCCTTCTACCCGTGCTTATTCCATACCAGTTGACATCAATGACAACACAATGCCAAAAATCTCCCCCTTTGGCATTGATGTCAACTCATGTAGTATCTGACATACTACATAGTATTTCTCTCCTTTTACTATGATCCATGGATTCACACACATGTAGTATGCGGTATACTATAGAATCCTTCTCCCCCTTTGACAACAATAGAAAAGGGCACTGTCAAGATATTATTTCTCTTTGTATGTACCGGTCACAGACATAATACTTTCCCCCCTTTGTCTTAATTAGATGCAACACTTTCTTTGATACCAATTGTTATCTTGTCACTAGTTGTTACATCTTCTCAAGCCACAACACTTGAGATGGGGAGCTCAGGTACTAAACAACCCTTTATAGAAAACCCGAGTCTCTCTCCTTCTTTGAGAATCTACTTGATCTGCTTCTATGTTTAGTCTATCTGCTATCAGTCTATGGATATAGCTTTGAACTCCCCCTAAACCATAGATTTTTGGACTTCATTTCTCATTTACCAGATTCTAAACCGATACTTACCTCAGTACCTATAACATCCACCATCATGACCACAATGCAGGTCACATATCCAACCCATTGACTCATAAATATGCATGCACATGGGATCCACTACTAGGACACCATATGTCATTTATGTTCTTTTTGATGACACCTGAGACATAACCACATCCATCGAAGCTATCAGAGTTGTTGCAACGACCCTCCAACTCATTGACTTACATAACTCAACAACACTGATCAACATATGTGGTGGTAACATGCTGCATATATCGATCTCTTGTCTCTACCGACACACTTTCCTCATTACCTATATTTCTCGGTTCCAATTTCCTCTACTCCCATTCATTTCACCTGCAGTAGTAAGCCATCTTTCATGTGTAGTCAGGGTAACTAAACATATTGCTCTCATATTTTCTTCCTCTTACCGACAATAGCTTGTTCATATCCTTATCTATACTCAAATAAGGGGTGAATGATATAGTCATTATGCAACTCCCTCTAATTCTTTCATCTCCTTTAAGCCATAGGAGATATCACTAGTGCATTGAATGTAGAATTCCGGTCCATGGTCCTATTTTCTTGCTTCTTCCTCCATGCCTGTTTGGTCTCACTTTTCTTCCCCTTTTCAACCCAGGGAGAAGGTTTCATCTTCTCTTATTGATCAATGCTTACACTTCCACATTTAGCACCAAGATAGGAGGTAGTGTTGTAGGAGCACACATCATCCATGCTAACGTCATGACATGGGAACCTTTTGTTGTACCGGTTTGATCTTCTTCTTCTTATCATGTCATTGTGGCCATCTGTCGATCTCCTTGGATACCTTGCAATATCAGGAACACTACTCATCTTGTTCCATGTAGGTCTCTACTGTTTGTATCCTCTATAACTGCTTCCATGCTAAGCATAACTATTCAGTCAATTTTTGTAGGACTACAAGTTTTTCCTCTTGCAATCATAACTTCTATGTCCAGGTCTATTGCAGTTATGACATGCAACATTAGCATTACCAAAAAAGGGGGTATGCATTCTTCTTCCCCTAGATGGATTATGCTCATATGCATACAGTCTATAGCCATCTGATTTATTATGCCTAGGAAGAACACTCTATCTATTCTTAGGCCTCATTTTACACTCTTCTACCCTATGGCCATAACCTTTGCATCCAAAACAATAACCAAAGAGAGGAGGCTTATTGCTTACAAATTTATTTTGCCAAACATGAGGTGTTCTTACCGGTTTGGCATCTACATTTTTCTTTCTCCTGGAAGGGATCTAGGGTTGTTCATTCTCTACAAATCTTTCATTTGTTCTATTCTTCTACCATTCTTGCCTTGACTTTGTGGCAACATCATTTCTTTGTCTTCTACTGGTAGGAGGTCTTCCCTTATTCATGCTACCAGTAACACTATCTTCCCTCATCTTTCCTTTTCCTTTTAGATCTGCATTGTTTCTCCATGTAACATCATTCTTCATTCTCAGCTTGAGTTCATCTTGACATTTCTCAAGTTCTTTTCTAAGATTCTCCATCTCTTCCTTCATCTTCTGACATTCCTTGTCCTTTGTTTCCACTTCTAGCTAGAGCTCCTCACATCTCCTCTCCTTATTATCAAAGACTAACTTCAACTCACCAGTCAACCCTTTTGCCTCTTCAAGTTGAGATTTCAATATATAGATATTTCTATTTGATTCTTCAAGGCATATTCTCAATTGGCTGCATTCATCATGAATTGAATCTTTGTAATTTTTAAAATCATTTCTAACACTTTGCAGCTCATCTGGTGCACTTACCAATTCACATTCAAGATCTACTTCAGCTTCATATTCATCATCATTCCCAAACACATCTTGCTAGTGGGATCTATTAGTCTTGTCACACTCTGATGTGTGTGCATCACTTTCTGTCTCTTGTGCCATGAAGAGATGAGTTTCCTCTTTATCAAAACTGCAACACCTATGTGTCAACATTATTGTTCTTCATGCTTCCACAATCTAAGTCAGCAGTGCATGGCTCATTTCCATAAAGCATCGTCAGTCTATCCCATAGAATCTTTGTTGTTTTGCATTTGTCCACCTATGAGGAGACATCACCGGTGAGCCCACTGAGTATAGCCTTCATGGCTTCTTCATTACATAAGTGTCTTCTTTCTTCTTCAGTGCTTGTGGGGGGACATACAGTCCTAGCGATACCATTTACAACTACCATCCAAACATCAAACCCAAGGGAGGATAGGAAGAATTCCATTCGGTGACTCCAAATAGAATAGTTTAATCCATCAAACACTAGAGCAGGGATTGACACTAAACAAACCATTGTCCTTAGGCTGGAATCTACCCAAGTTGGAGAACACTCTTCTAATTGGGAACCTAGACTCTGATACCAATTATTAGACACAATGCACCACTGAGAGGGGGGGGGGTAAATCAATGGTTCTTAATCTTTAGCCCTTAACTAGCTTATGTGTGTATACCAGTTATTAGATCTAACACAATGGAGACATACTGATTAGTGAGGAGACCAACTCAAAACAATCACACACAAAGTGGCATCTCATAACACCAGGATGTACGAGGAAAACCCAAGATGAGTAAAACCTTGGTGAGAAATGTTGTTGGAGTCTACTACTCCAATCCAGCCTCACAATGAGAACATTGTTACAAAGTTTAGGGCACCAACCCAAGGAGCACTAACCCTTGACTTTAGGGCACCAACCCAAGGAGCACCAACCCCTATCTTTAGGGCACCAACCCAAGGATCTACAACCCCTGCACTGAGCTACAACTTAGTGTTCACAATGTAAACTTTAATTACAAAAGTAGTTATCTTGTTATAAGTGAATCTTGCAACCTTGTGATATCTCTTACTCTGTCGGTGAGATATCTTGTCTGCTTCACTGACTCACTTCTCTTCAGCTCCTCACCTGCCACTTCTTTGCTAGTAATCCCTACTAGTTTATCTCTCTTTTGTACTACTCTCACTGAAACTCCTCCTCACTGCCCTATCAGTATGAACACTACCAGTTCTTCTCTCCAACCAGTTGAATCCTTCAACCAGGTTCTCTCCCACTCCCACCTTCTTCATAGATGCTCATTTAGCACTTGGTTGATTTTCTCTACCTTGCAGAAGTCTCCTACTTCACAATCACATGATATTCTTCTATTCAGAAGCACAATCTATCTCTTAGGCTCACATATTTATGAACCATACTTCCCACCAAAAACCAATTCAAACTTGGTGCCTTAGGGTTTTCTTCACTGATCATGAGACACATCGAATCCAATCAAATCTAATCAGATCACAACTCAGAGATGTCTATTTGCACAAATCTACATTTTACATGCCTTCCAGAACACGCCTTCCTTCTTTAGCAACCTACAATCAACCTTTCCAGTTTTCTGAGTCAATCGCCATAGATGGCCCAACTGTCTCCTTCACCAATCTGTCCTAGATCTTGAGCCGCAGAACTCTACAATTCTACCTTGAGCTTTGCAGTCATCATTAAGTTTGGACCAATCACAACTACCTCACCGACCTTAGTTTACCGATCTGTGCAGGTTTCATCGGCCACTTCATCTTCACATGGCATCATAGTTGGTATCCACCTCATCACACTACTTTATCGGTTTAGCTTGGTCACCGACTACACACTGTTGGGAAAAATGGTGTCTCAACCTTGCATTTATGCGAGGTTACTATTTATAGTAAGTTTTCATTTGAGCACGAAATGGTGTGAAACTCTCCCTGAAGCTTCTGGTTGGCTAGATAAGCATTCCGGTAAAGTTGCGTCGCAAGGTCACATCTAGTTTTGAAGATATTAAATTTTTCGTCTTGGAGGGGTGCGATAAAATGTTTAAACTTAATTTTGAGGGCTTTAGAGGCTCTGAAATGCCCTGAAAAGTGGTCGTAACCAGCACAGCGGGTTACGAGCTTTCCGACGCTTCAAACGGTTCGTCAATCGGACACCCGGTTCTCAAGTTATGGCCTCCGGAAGTTTGTACTCCTGAAATAGGAAAAATAATTTGTATCGGATACATAAATGAGCCGTAAAAGGGAGCGACACGTGTTGATGTGTGCTTTAACATGTCATAGGGAATCTAGAAGGGAGATAAGGTCGGCTACACCTTATTGGGTGGTTTTAGCCCATGGTTTTGTAATACCGTTTGACGGTTTCCTGTATTGTATCTCCTATTTATGAGGTGTGTGAGATAGAGGTTGTGCGTAAGAGTCTTATGGCTATTGAGTTGCCTCTGAATCTCTGATTAGTGGTACTCCTGTGAAGAGCTTGCTCTGCAAGTATGTTGTAATCTATTTTTGATTACTGAATAAAATATTGAGCTGCTTTTGGAGTGTGGGGTTTTTCTCCCGAAAGGGTTTTCCCCACGTAAATCACTGTGTTGTGGTATGAATGCTATTATATCTATTTCTATTTTCTATAACTGTTGTAACGATCTGAAAAAGTTTTGTATTACCCTCCTCTCAAGGTTAGTGTAGGAAGTTGTTTCCGCTACTTTACTTCCTTACAAGTGGTATCAGAGCCTGATCACCTTTGGTTTCAATTGTGGGCAGTTGGGTTTTTTGAACTAATCCAGATTTGAGTGGGAGCTTGTGCAGAAGACACTTTTTGATCTTGTTGCAAGAATATTCAGATGGTGAGTTCGCCAGGGAGAATAGAGGTGGAGAAATTTAATGGAAGTAATTTTGAGATGTGGAAGCTGAAGATGGAAGATCTGCTAATAGATCGAGATCTTTGGGATGCTGTTGATGCGAATGTCCAAAGGCCCTCAGATCCTACTGCGGCAGCTCAGTATGATGTTATGGACCGAAAAGCCAAGGGTCTAATTAGACTGTGCTTGGCAGACTCTATTCTAATCAATGTCCATGAAGAGAACTCTGCAAAGAAGCTATGGACTAAGCTTGGTGAGATGTATCAAGTGAAATCTTTTTTAAATCAAATTTTCTTAAGAAAGAAATTGTATTCCTTGAAGATGGAAGAGGGTGGACAAAATGTAGACCACCTGGAAGCATTCAATATGTTGGTGGCTCAATTAGTATCCATCGGTGTTAAGATGGACGAGGAGGAGAAATGTCAGATCTTGCTTTGTTCTTTGCCTGATTCGTGGGATTCTCTTGTTATGGCTATCGGTAGTACTTCTGTTGTTTTGAAATCTGAAGACGTGGTGGGTGCCCTACTCGGTGAAGAGATGCGAAGGAAGGTATCCATTAGTTCAAAGGAAGCCCTAACCATTCATGGAAGACCTAAGGAGAAAGGCAAGAAGAATAAGAAGCGCGACAAGTCCAAATCCAAAGGGAGATCGAAATCTCCTGGAAAGTCCAAAGTCATTTGCTAGAACTACAGTAAACCGTGTCACATCCGTAAGGACTGCAAAGAAGAAAAGAAGAAGAAGAAAAAGAAAAAGTTTGATTCTGATTCTGAGTCCGACAAGGAAGATGGCGATGCCTTTATTGCGGCTTTGGCAACTCATGCAGGTAATGATGCCTGGCTAATTGACTCAGGTGCATCTTTTCATATGACTTGCAATAGAGATTGGTTTTCTGAATATGAAGGATTTAATGGAGGTAAGGTGTACTTGGGTGATGATTCACATCTAGACATTGTTGGTCGAGGTAAAGTTAGAATCAGGTTTTCTGATGGTAGAATAAAAAGGATTAATGGTGTGCTGCATATTCCTAGATTAAAACGAAACCTGTTATCTGTGAGCAAACTGATAGATGCGGGTGTGCAGGTAGTCTTTTCTGAAGCAGGATGTAAGATGATTAAGGGTGCTATGGTAGTTGCTAGAGGTGTCAGGTTTGGCACTTTGTATAAGCTTGAAGCATACACTGTTGAGTGTAATAGCACTTCTGTAAAAAGTAAATCTGCGGATACTTCACTGGAAGATTTGAAGGTTTCACCTTTAGCAGATGGAAATGGTTTTTGGGTACCTAAGGGTGCTCTTTCGTCTGAAGCAAAGTTACCTGCAGAGAAGACTATGTTATGGCACCAAAGACTTGGCCACATTGGAGAAAAGGGTCTAAGGACCTTGAAAAATAAAAACCTTGTTGAAGGTTTGAATGACTGTAATCTTGACTTTGATTTCTGTGAGCATTGCATTTATGGAAAACAAAACCGCGTTCAGTTTTACTCGAGTTCTCATAAAACTTGTGGTGTTTTGGATCTTATCCATTCTGATGTGTTTGGTCCAGTAGATGTCTCTTCGATTGGAAAATCCACATATTATGTTTCATTTATTGATGATTTTAGTAGAAGGACATGGGTTTATTTTCTAAAGAGTAAATCTGAATTTTTTAGTCATTTTAAAGAATTTAAAGCAATGGTTGAGTTGCAGACTGGAAAGAAAATAAAATGTTTGAGAACTGATAATGGCGGTGAGTTTTGCTCTAATGATTTTGATAGATTCTGTAAAGACTGTGGAATTAACAGGCAGAAGACAACTCCGTATTCTCCACAGTAGAATGGAGTTGCAGAAAGAATGAATAGGACACTGATGGAGAAGGCTAGGAGTATGTTGAGTGGTGCTGGTCTCGAACAAAAGTTTTGGGCTGAAGATGTTGCCACTGCTTGCTACCTGATTAATAGGTCTCCTACATCAGCTCTTGTTGATAAAACGCCTATGGAAGCATGGTCAGGTCACAAGCCTTCATTGAGACATCTTAGAGTTTTTGGTTGCGAGGCATATGCACATATGCCAAAGGAGAAGCGAACAAAGTTGGAGAACAAGGCTATGAAATGTATCTTCATCGGGTATAGTTATGGTGTGAAAGGATACAAGCTTTGGGACCCTGTTGCACAAAAGGTAATTCACAATAGAAGTGTTATTTTTAGAGAAATTAAGTCTCCTTCTGTTACATTGCAGCCAGAACAGACTAAAAAAGAAGATGTGATTCAACTTCCTTCTACACCTGAAAGAGTTGAATCGAGACCCCTAGATAGGCAAGAAGTTGAGGAGAGCTCATCTAGCTCTGAATCTTCAGAAGAGGAGGAAGAACCTCCAACTCAGCTTGTTCGAAGGTCTACAAGACATAGACAACCACCTGAAAGGTATTCACCTAATGATTAGAGATG
Source organism: Cryptomeria japonica (assembly GCF_030272615.1). NCBI lineage: Eukaryota > Viridiplantae > Streptophyta > Pinopsida > Cupressales > Cupressaceae > Cryptomeria > Cryptomeria japonica. Next base: position 146,705,659 of record NC_081405.1, read on the forward strand.
TATTTTTGCTCTGAATACTAGTGTGGATGAACCGAAATCTATAGAAGAGGCATTAGGTATGAATGATGCAGAATCCTGGAAGATTGCTATGGAGGAAGAAATGGCAGCTTTGAAAAAGAATGATACATGGGATCTTGTACCATTGCCTGAAGGACGAAAACCTGTTGGTTGTAAATGGGTGTTCAAGAAAAAGATTGGTTCAGATGGAAGCATTGAGAAGTATAAAGCAAGGTTTGTTGCAAAAGGCTACTCTCAGGTTGAGGGTGTTGATTACGGTGAGATATTTTCTCCTATTGCAAAAATGACGTCCATTAAATTTTTGCTTTCTATTGCTACTGCGTATGATTTAGAGGTTGAGCAAATGGATGTGAAAACTACTTTCCTTCATGGTGATTTGGAGGAAGATATTTATATGACACAGCCGGAGCACTATGTGGTGAAAGGCAAAAGTAATTTGGTCTGTAAATTGAAGAAATCTTTGTATGGCCTCAAACAAAGTCCTAGGATGTGGTACCAGAAATTTGATACATATGTGTTGAGTTTGGGATTTGAACGTTCTAAATTAGATCACTGTGTTTATTATAAATCTGATGGTGATCATTTCTTATTCATTGCACTGTATGTTGATGATATGTTATTCATTGGTAAAGGGAAAGGTATGATTTCAGAACTGAAGTCTCAGCTCGCTGCTAAATTTGAAATGAAAGATCTTGGTGCAGCAAAGCACATTCTTGGGATGGAAAGTAGAAGAGATAGGGTAAACAGAAAGCTATGGCTAGGCTAGAGTAAGTATGTGAATTCAGTGTTACAGAGGTTCAACATGCAGAATTGTAGACCATTGAGTGTTCCTTTTACAGTTGGAACGAAACTATCCGTTTCAGATTGTCCTCCATCCGCATTGGAGATGGAAGACATGAGCAGAGTGCCTTACCAGAGTGCAGTTGGAAGCTTGATGTATGCTATGGTCTGTACTAGACCAGATATTGCCCAAGCAGTGGGAGTACTTTCTAGATATATGTCTAATCCTGGTAGAGTTCATTGGGATGCAGTCAAAAGAGTCTTCAGATATTTGAAGGGTACTTCAGAGTATTCTTTGTGTTATCATGGTAATTCAGTTGGAGACATGACTTCCCTTGATATCCATGGTTATGTGGATTCAGATTGGCCAGGTGATATTGATAGCAGAAGATCCACCAGTGCTTATGTGTTTACTTTGTTTGGTGGTGCAATTAGTTGGATGAGTAAGCGACAGGCTGTGGTTGCTTTATCCACTACTGAAGCAGAGTATATGGCAGCTACTCATGCTTGTAAAGAGGCCATTTGGCTTAAGAGACTGTGTTCAAATATTGGAATAAAGCAAGGTACAGTGACAGTTTACTGTGACAGTCAGAGTGCAATTAGCCTAGCTAAGAACCCGACATTTCATGCCCGGACCAAACATATTGATGTTCAGTATCATTTTGTTAGAGATATGGTCGAAGATGGTACGGTGAAGCTGGTTAAGGTGGAAACTTTGATGAATGTTGCAGATGCTTTAACTAAGGCTGTGAGCACAAAGAAGTTTAGATGGTGTTCAGAGTCTATGGGCCTTATGGCCCCTAGCAATTGATTCATTGTGTTGACATTCCCTTCCGCTCCTGCAAGGTGTTCGACAAGTGGGAGATTTGTTGGAAAAAATGGTGTCTCAACCTTGCATTTATGTGAGGTTACTATTTATAGTAAGTTTTCATTTGAGCACGAAATGGTGCGAAACTCTCCCTGAAGCTTCTGGTTGGCTAGATAAGCATTCTGGTAAAGTTGCGTCGCAAGGTCACAGCTAGTTTTGAAGATATTAAATTTTTCGTCTTTGAGGGGTGCGATAAAATGTTTAAACTTAATTTTGGGGGATTTAGAGGCTCCGAAACGCCTTGAAAAGTGGCCGTAACTGGTGCAGCGGGTTACGAGGTGATAGAGCACTTCGCGAGCTTTCTGGCGCTTCAAACGGTTCGTCAATCGGACAACCGGTTCTCAAGTTATGGCCTCCGGAAGTTTGTACTCCTGAAATAGGAAAAATAATTTGTATCGGATACATAAATGAGCTGTAAAAGGGAGCGACACGTGTTGATGTGTGCTTTAACATGTCATAGGGCATCTAGAAGGGAGATAAGGTCGGCTACACCTTATTGGGTGGTTTTAGCCCATGGTTTTGTAATACCGTTTGACGGTTTCCTGTATTGTATCTCCTATTTATGAGGTGTGTGAGATAGAGGTTGTGCGTAAGAGTCTTATGGCTATTGAGTTGCCTCTGAATCTCTGATTAGTGGTACTCCTGCGAAGAGCTTGCTCTGCAAGTATGTTGTAATCTGTTTTTGATTGCTGAATAAAATATTGAGCTGCTTTTGGAGTGTGGGGTTTTTCTCCCGAAAGGGTTTTCCCCACGTAAATCACTATGTTGTGGTATGAATGCTATTATATCTATTTCTATTTTCTGTAACTGTTGTAACGATCTGAAAAAGTTTTTTATTACCCTCCTCTCAAGGTTAGTGTAGGAAGTTGTTTCTGCTACTTTACTTCCTTACACACACTCTACCGGTTCCTCTTCACTTCCGGTTAACTAATCATGTCGGTATCTCACATTATACTAGTTAACTCCTCATGTTCGTTCTTTGCTTGAACTGCCAGTGGAACTCCTTGACCGGTCAATAGGAATGTCCAACCAAATCATGCACATTCCTACAATTTGGAAGACTTTTGCATCTGCACCTTGCATATATAACAGATGGAGTTACATATCGGTTACCACTCTTGATGACACCATGTCATCATCCTTCACAAGACTCCATCTTCAGTCAGGTCAAATTCCTCTGTTTACATCTGATTGGCCTTGCCTATCTCCCTGATCAATTATGTTCATTCCTCTACTAGTTTGTCATGGTGACAAACACTTCACACTACCCTTGTACTGGCATCTCAACATGCCTTCTCTATCGATCCACTATATAACCCTGATCTCATGCACTTGAGGCATTCCTTCAATTCACCAATTCATTCTTCTCTTCTAGTGTTGATGTGATTCAGATAACATTCTGCCTCTTCATCACAAACAACTACTCAAACACCTTGCCCATTTGTCAACACATCACTTTATCAATTGACATACTTTCCTTGCCAATGATGCACTCTATCGGTAACCTATCCATCTCATCCACACAAGTCAGAGAGTAACGTGTATACCAGTGACTCCTGAGGTCATCTTCCTTACCTTACTGGTGTTCTACAACACAAGGTGATATCTAAGATATCACAACCTGTATTCCTCCATAATAGTGTTGCACAACCATCCCTTCTATTGGTGGTCATTCCATACTGGTTGACATCAATGACAACACAATGCGAATAAAATTCTCATCCCACATCATCACCTACTATAGATAGTGCTCCTATATTCAACATGGATGGAATAAATGAAGAGGATTTTGATAGTCAATCTAATTCAACACCCACAAATATGACAAGGCCTAAGTGGTATACCGGTACCATTCATGATGCAAAGCTAGATGGAGTTCTAGATACTTCCACTTTAGGTCCAAGGACTCATAGCATGACTCACAATGAGGTAGATCTAGCCTTGATGACTTCAGTTGTTGATAATTTTGAACTATCAACTATTCTATAAGAACTAGAATTAAAGCCTTGGAAAGAGGATATGGATGCAAAGTATCGATCTTTGATGTAAAACAACACTTGGGAGCTTATTGATCTACCACTTGGTAAGAAATCAATTAGATATAAATGGATATTTAAGACTAAATATAAGACATATGGTACTATATATAAACATAAGGATATACTTGTAGCCAAGGGTTACTCCTAGATAGAAGGGATAGACTATGATGAAAAATTTTCTTCCATGAAAAAGATAAAAATAATTAGAAAGATTTTTTCTTTAGCTCCACAATTTGGATGGAAATTTTATCAAATGGATGTAAAATGTACATTTTCTAATGGAGACCTTAAGGAAGATATCTATATGACCCAAAAAGAGGGATACATTGCACCTGGTAAAGAAGAAAAGTTATGTAAACTAGTCAAGTCCCTATATGGTCTCAAACAAGCTCCTAGAGCTTGATATATTAAAATTGATGAAAAGTTTATACAAAATTGTTTGACTAGGCATACATATGATCTATATCTCTACCTCAATGATCAAGGGATACATTGTAATTATTAATGTATATATTGATTACTTAGTTATCACAACCATCTCAAAAGCAATGGTTGAAATAACCAAAAATAATCTCAAGAAGGTTTTCAATATGATAGATCTTGAGTTACTACACAATTATCTAGGCTTGGAGGTATGGTAAACAAATCACCATATCTTTGTATCAAAAAGGAAATATGCCAAGACACTACTTGATAAATTTAGAATGACAAATTCCAAACCCATGCCTACACCTATGGAATTAGGATTGCAATTGTCTATATCTAATACATCTCCTCAAGTGAATGCAATAGTCTATCGACAAATTACAAAAGGTTAGATTTACTTGACTTATACTAGACCAGATATTAGTTTGGTTATTAATTATTTTATAATCGATGGAATAGTTTTAGGGTTGGGGTTAAATTAAGATAATTAAACCATTAAATGACCTAATTAATCATTATAGTTGGAAGGAGAGGTAAACTAATATATCTAGCCTCAAAAGACCGAGATTATAATCAGATACATTCTCCTTTGGTAGGGGATTTCTCATTCCTACATTGAATTAATTTGATTGTTTGATAATTAGTGAAAAATGGGTGATAATTTAAGTATTTTGATAGAAACAGTAAGCTACAGATGTCACACGGAGCCACTGACCTAGATCTAGGAAAAATAAGTTGTCTAGAATCTACTCTTAGAAGTTTGACCTAATTTTTTAGGATTAGGTAGTATGAATTTTCAATTATCCTCTTAATATTTCTTTGTCAAAAGATGAACTTGTGTGTCTCTGTGCACTTTGTTGATCCTCCCAAGAATAGCTCTGTACTGATTCTTGCACATAGAGAGAAAGGGATAATTCTGGGGAATAGGAGTTTGCCTTAGGTCAAACAACAATTGTGGAATTAATGATGTAATTTAATTGATAAATGTAAATGAAAGACTATAGTAAAATAATTTCCTTTTGAGGGAAAGGCTGAATATGATTTGAAACCTAATGATATACCTCAATCAAGTTTGGTTTGACCTTCACAAAGGAATTATGGTTTCATATATGTTGTCTTCATAAAATATAGATCATGGATGTCATCTTCAATGTATGAAACTTGACTTCACTTCTACTCCAATGATTGATGAAAGACTGATTTCTTGCCCACTTCAATTCTGGAGTGTAGATCTTGATTTTAATTTGTTAGGTTCAAAATGAGAGGGGTAGATCTGCTTTTATTCTTTCTTTTTGAAAAATTAAATTGAATTTTTGACACAACCCAACATGAGATCTAGGTCCTTTCTAAAATTATGTGATTATTATGAGGCCCAAAATTGGGCCCTTTTTTAGATGACCATGGTATTGTGTCCATAATGCCATGGTCCTTGAAATCAAGGCTCGAAGTTTGCGAGGAGACTATGGAGATACTGGAAAAGCATGCTTAATAGGTTGTATGAGTAGAATGAGTGCTTCGGTCAGGCCTCAAAATCCAAAGCACCAAAGTGAGGTCCAGGTAAGGACAAAATTGTAGGTGAGTACAATTTAGGATGCTATATTTAGCCCCCACTTTAGGGAGAGTGTGAGACTAAGCATACTCACAGTAAAGTACAAAAGTTTGCATTCAAAAATTTCATCAAAATATTAAAGAGACAAGATGCACTAAGCCCCAAGGGACTTTAGGATCTTACTACTCTAATATCAAGATAAGAGGAACATCATAAAAAAGAGAAAAGAGAGAGAGAACATGGATACTAGCCTATTAAGATTTGCCTACTATGAGTCATGAAAAAGAAAAATACCAAGTTAGAAGGAAAAAGGCTCAGTTTGCAAAGTAACTTGAGTATCGAAACATGTCATGGTGTGTGCATAAAGTGTAACATTGAGTGGAGTGTGTTCGCCCACATTAAAGTGATTGCATACACGTTATTGAGAGCAATTCATATAAGGTATCATGAATCCAAATGACAAGCATGTTACCACAATAATATGCCTCCAAGAAAGGACAAATCAAAGGATAATGGTCACAAAACATATAAGTAGATAAGAGATCCACTAACTCTAATGTCAATATGCTCTTATGATAAATAATATATATCATAAATATTTACATTGAATTGAACTCATCCCCCAAAGTTAGTAGAACTACAAATACAATGGAAGAAGAGACCATGTGACTTTTGAGTCAACATGAAAGAGACCAAAAGAGATCTCAATGCTTTGCATCATCCCCAACTAGACAGTAAAAGGGATAATAGGTAGAAGAATTGAGATAAAAATTAGAAGAGTATCACAATAATTTGTCCTCTTTATTACCTTGTACCAATGGAGTAGGAAGGGTCATCTAGAGAGAACCTAACATAATGCAAAAATAGATCATGAGACAAACACATTACAAACTGTAAAGCGGAAAATCGCAATCAAACCCTAGTTGCACTCCCCTCTTCCAACTCCGAGGAGAGAGAAGGGAGGTCGCTAGGGTTGATGGTTTTCACTTGGGAGACTTTACATTCAAAAGAGGGGTTGAAACCCACAAGATCCAATCCCACACAACGCAAGATTGGATGCCAAATGTGTTTCAAGGGTTAAGACAGCAAGGCTACCCTCTTTTATAAAGAATGTGCATAGAAGAATTAAGCTAGGAATGCATAGAAAGTGAGAAAGATTCGCTTATAAACTGAGATAGGAATATAGTATGAAGCTGCGGACCTGGAATTAGCAGTAAAATGTCGATACGGCGCTGTCCTGCAAATTTGAGCAAAAGTTGTCGGGACGATGGCGCCCGGCGCCACGGTCCTCCGAAAAATCCGCGAAACGAAGGGGGATCTGTTCATCTCTGCACAAGGATTCCAGATCTTCAATTTCAGCCGCGTACCTGCAACCTACACACAGAAAACCGAAGACGATTGGGGGGTTAGGGATTAGGGGTTTGCCTTTAGGTCAAACCCCGGTTTTGGAATTAACCAAGAAATGAGAAATGCTGTAAATGTAAATGACTGTAATTTAAAACAAGTACTAATACCTTGTTGTAAGGATGTTTGTATCCTTATATGCGAAGGTATAGATGTTGTTGTTTATTGTATTGTTGTATGTTATATGTAGCTTGTAGTAAGTGATCTCTTCAATGGTTGAATCCTTGTCTTGAATGCAACACTTAGCCTTGAATGGAGACTTGGAAGGAATGCTTGAAGGAATGCTTGAATGCTTGAATGCTTGAGTATAGTTTCCACGCTTGTACACATATGTCCTTCTTATTTTCATCTACCCAAATGGGAGAGGAAAATGTCATTTATATACTTGCCAATTAGGGTTAAAAGACTGATTTTTCCCGACCTTAGGCCGACCAGGAAAGTTTAATTTCCAATATGCAAACAAAAAGACCCGAGACCCCATAGGAGACCGAGCCCAAAATAGGCCCAAGGACCAGGGCGCTGGGCGCCATGGTCCTGGGGGACCAGGGCGCTGGGCGCCATGGTCCTGGGGGACCAGGGGCACCCTGGTCCCACCTCCCGGGACAGCAGGGTGCAAGGAGGTTCAGGCCAGGGTGCTTGAAAAATGCAGTTTTTAGTGTCGTGAGCAAGTTTCGGGGTCTCCATTCAGGTTGCGTGTTGCGTCGCCATCATGAAGACCGAAATGCAGTCGAAATTGCAAGTGTCACAATTTTAGGACGCTACATTTAGCCCCCACTTTAGCGGGAGTATGTATGCTCATACTTCCGGTAAAGTACAAGGAAACAACATTGAAAGACTTTCACCACGTCAAGGAGGCAAGACACACCAAGCCCCCAATGGACTAAGGATCTTATGACTTCGATTGACAAAGTAAAAGGGAAGATCACGAGGGAGAACCATGACTGTCAGTAGTAAGGTTCCCTCACTATGAGTCATGCAAAAGAAATACCAAAAATTTTCAAGGCAAAGCTAAGTTCGCCAAGAAATTTTCAAGTATCTTGAAAGGATAGACAGGCTGTATGCCCCCCTACGTTAAAGCGATCGCACACGCCTCAACGGGGGTGATTGTTTTAACATAGTGATACACATAAGAAATGAGAAGGGAAAGGAGCACGTTATCACAAAGATTTATCCCCCAAGTGTGAGATAAACCCAAGGATAATAGACACAAAGCACGAGGTGACTTTGCTTTCCTCGGGGTCAGTATGCTGTATGATAATTCATGTATATATATCATATGTATGTATGCATAATTGTTCTTCATTCCCCAATCAAGGAAGGTCACCTAGAAGAAGGGAACACATGTGTCTTTTGAGTCAACATGAGAGAGACCAAAAGAGATCTCAATGCTTTGCATTGTCCTCAAGTAGACAACACTAAGGACAACAAATAGAAGAATGAGAATAACATATAGAAGAAGTAACAAAAGAGAGGGGGAGAGAATCTGCTATGCTAATGTAACTAGTCTAGCATGTCATCTACCCCCTGATCTTGCTGATCAATGTTTCGGGAAGGCAGGGAACACGCTAGAGGAGGAACATCCAACACAGCAGATGGAGCTATCACAAGATCCAAACAAGGGCTATGTTCATGTTCCGAGCCACATTGTTCTTGTCTAGGAGCTAGGATAAGTGCTTTAGAAAATTCATTAGATAAATGGTTATCAATATCAACAAGTTCATATTCACTATCAAAAGCAAGAGGAGTAACATTTTCATCTATATCATCATCAAGATTTATAAAAATAGGATCTTTAACTCGCACAGGATCAAGACCATCATGCATCTTATGTTTAGGAGATTTTGGCTCAATTCTCGGCTGAGGAGAAAATGGAATAATGCTTGTTGAAGGTGTTTTTGGAGATTGCAAAGTTTGAGAAGCAGCTACTTGAGCTCTAAGACGACGCTTTCGTCAGCGTTCACGTGCAGAACGATTTCGTCTAGTCTTAGTAGGAAGTTGAGAAGATTGAGGAGGAGGAATGTTCTCATCCTTATCACTTGGGTGTTTAGGTTGTGGTCTCTTAGGCTGGATAATAGGAGAAGAAGAAGGTCGCTTCTCTCTATAAAAGGAAGGAGGAGGAACTGCTCCATATAAAGGAGGAATTTTTGGTTTATGAAGAAGACCAAGTCCATCATGACGAGGATGTATAGGTCTACTTTTAGAAGGTTTATTCGGTATAGACATAGTCACATCCATGGGGATGGGTTGGGAATCTTCTTGAGGAAAGACATTAGTTTTATCTTTCAAAGGGAGAACTTCCTTCTCAAGAATGATAGGAATATCAAGTTTGGGTGTTCTAGGTTCACTTAGAGATAGGATCATATCTGTTTTCCACTTTTCATAAGATTTGAAAAGATGATCACTTCACGGAGGAAGAGATTGGAATTGTTTAGGCCAAAAGTAATCAATAGGAACACTAGAGGTTCTTTCAGCTGGTTTAAAGAGACTATGATTGACAGTAACAACTTCACCATTATGGGGAAATTTCAAACACTTATGAATAGGAGAAGCAATAGCTTTCATGGAAGATAGCCAAGGATAGCCAAGCTTCACACGAAATTGTTCGGATGAAGGAATAATAGCAAAGTTCACATCAAGAGATTTGTTATGGACCTCAATAGGCAATGTAATAGAACCAATTGCAGGAGAAGAAAATGCATCAAATAATTTCACAATCACATCTGTTTTGTCATAGATCACTTGATTCAATTGCAAAGTAAAAAGAAATTCTTCAGTAATAACATTAACCATGCACGAAGGATCAATAAGCACTCCACGGCAAGGTGTATTCTTGACTTTTGCAACTATGTATAAAGGACCATCAGGTGCCCTAATGGTTTCACTAGAATCAAATGTGATGGAAGGTTCTTTAGGGTTTTCTTGCTGCTCTACAAAGTTAATCACATTCAGAGTCATAGACACAAGACCATCAGATGAGAGAGAGGAATCATTAGCCTCAATCGCATTAGAGGTATGAGAAGGTAATGGATCAGTAAAAATCTGAAAATTTTGGTTAGGAGGAGCTACAGATGTATTGCCTTTATCATTCACTCCAGAAATAGAGATAGTATTATTACCAATCAAATCTTGAATTTTACCCTTTAAAGAAAAACATTTTTCAGTATCATGCCCAGGCTGACGATGAAATTGACAAAAAGCTTTGTCATCAAAATAAGGTGAAGTAATCTTTGTAGGATCAATTTTCCTTATAGGAGGAAGAGTAAGCACATTTTGTTCCAATAACTTATTCATAATACTATGCAATGATTCATTCAAAGGAGTATACTTTCTTTCTTTCTTGAAAAACTTAGAAATAGGAGGCACACCTGATGCTGCATTCACATTGTTGTTGATGATGTTTTCATTGAATTTGATGGAATCTCTGTTCGGTTTAAACTTCCCAAATGGTTGTTGACTGCTATCACCCTTATCACTCGGAGCCATAGGGTGTGATTGTTCCATTTGACTCACAGCCAGTTGATAATTGTGAAGAGTTGCACACAACTGTTGGAAAGAAGTAAACTCAGAAAACAGAAGTTTGTCTCGAATACCTTTTTGTAAATTAGAAATAAAGATTCTTTGAATATCATTGTCAGGCACCAGAAAAGAAATTTGAGCATACAAATGTTTATATCTACCAATGAAATTAGTCACTTTTTCTTTAACAGCTTGTTTACAATGCATTAAATCAATCAAAGTAACTTTAGGACTTATATTGTTTTGAAATTGTTGAATGAAAGCATTTGCAAGTTGTTCGAAAGAAGTAATAGAATAAGAAGGAAACGAGCAATACCATTGTAGGGCTTTGTCTCTTAATGTTCTAGTAAACAGTTTTGCAAGCAACCTTTGGTCATAAGCAAAATCAGTACATATTGTTTGAAAAGTCTTAACATGTGTTAGAGGATCACCTTTACCATTGTAAAGTTCCAAATGCGGGATTTCAACATGTTTAGGGGGAATAGCTCGAACAATGTCAAGAGAAAGTGGACTCGCAACATCAAATGTGGGCACACTAAACATAGATTGATTCATAGAGGCAATTTGTTGTTGTAAAGAAGAGACAGTTTGTGCAAGATTGTTAATGGTCGCTTCAGTCGAAGAGTTCATGTTAGATGTGTTAGATTGAGATGGAGGTGTTATGTTATTTAAAGAAGGTAAAGAGTAAGGTGGCGAGACTCTATGATAGGTAGTCATAGGAGATGATTGGATAGGAGGAACACTACAAGGAGGAATGGAATGGTTAAATGAATTGCCCCCTTGCGTCATGTTCATTTGTAAAGATGTAATAGGAACACTCATTGCAGGAATGAATGAAGAAGTCGGATTGAATGAAGGAAGAGGGTTAATTGAAGAAGAAGGATTGCCCCCATGACTGGTGATCATAGGGGGAATGTCTTGTATAGAAGTAGTCATTATGTTTGATGTAAAGGTAGGTATGCTAGCAATAGAAGTTGTCAAAGGAATAGAATGATTAACTTGAGTGGGAGGTTGTGTATAACCTAAAGTTTCGGCACAACTCTTCATAGGCATCACATTCGAATTCACAATGTGTGAAATACCACGCAAAATATCAATTCCATTCTTATCTCTTTGAAGCATATGTTTTAGACCCTCAATTAAAGGAAGAGCTTGACTATCAGGATACTCATGAGACATCCATTGGTGAAAATCATCAAATTGGTTATCCAATTTCGAAAGTTGTTCTACAGAAACCTCATGGAGAGCTTCTTCATCATTAGGAGGATTAGAGGAATTTCCCATGTCCTCGTTAAAAAGGCTATTCAAATTAGGTTCCATCTCCTCGGTAATTAAACCTCGGAAAGACTTAATTCTTCGGCTTCGTCTAACGGGAATGGTGTAAGTAGGGCTTATTGTTGTAAAACTCATGCACTAGAGAGGGAGAGAAGATTTTGATTTTAGAGGTAGCAATTTTCAGTAAAATCAGCCAATCTTCTGGATTTAACTTGTTAAATGCAATCACGACAGTCTCCCAAAATTTCGGAAAAAATGTCCGGGACCGTGGCGCTCGGAGTGCACATGGTCCTTGCAACTTTTTTCAAAATTTGCAGGGATGAAAGTTATGATGATTTTAGAGCTAATCTGAAAAAATTGAGCGATTTTATGATCTATAGATAGGCCAAATTAAAGTTGCAATCTCAAAATTGAATCCTACCCAGATTGTCGAAAAATGCCAAAATTTGAATTTTGAAAAAGAGAGGGAAACTGAAATTTTGAATTTTATGATTTTAGAGGGAATACCAAAAGCAATGCAAGTTTTGAAATTCAAAAATTGACTCAATTTCACGCAAAATTCAATTTTGAAAGCGGAAATCATTGTTGTAATTAAGCACTTAATTTCAAAAGTCACAAATTGCAAGAATTTGAATAAAGCACTGAAATTTTGAATGAATGCAAACACACTTTTTAGATTTAGGACAGTAAGAACACAATTTTGACACAAAATTTCAATTTTAATGATTTTTGAATGTTTAGAAGCCTTAAACCAAGCAATCACAAGACCAACTTTGACTGTAATTTTGAAAGTGTTATAATTGATAAAATCGGCCAAAATTCTGGATTTTAGCAGAAAAATACAGTAAGATCTTGCTCCCGAAATTTCAGAAAAAATGTCGGGGACGATGGCGCTCGGAGTGCACACGGTCCTCGCAACTTTTTTCCAAATTTTCAGGGATGAAAGATATTGTGATTTTATTGCAGAATCCAAAGTTACAGCTGATTTGGAGATGTTTTGATCAGTGAAATTGTCGGACAAAGGTTGCATCAAGAGGGTTTCAAAAATTAGGGTTTTGACACTTAACCACTTAATTTTCAAAATTAAAGCACAGACATGAATTGATAATTTGTAATAGAAGGGCAGATCTGAAACAAACATTAACAATTAAGCATTTCACAAGTTCAATTACTAAAAAGAAATTTTAGGGTTTTTATGTAATTAACCTCTAAAATTTTGCAAAAGATCAAACATGGAAATGTAATCAAGGAATCAATTTTCAGATCTAACCATGAATAATCAGAAAGGATGTTCATGTCGGGTTCACCAAAATGTAAAGCGGAAAATCGCAATCGAACCCTAGTTGCACTCCCCTCTTCCAACTCCGAGGAGAGAGAAGGGAGGTCGCTAGGGTTGATGGTTTTCACTTGGGAGACTTTACATTCAAAAGAGGGGTTGAAACCCACAAGAACCAATCCCACACAATGCAAGATTGGATGCTAAATGTGTTTCAAGGGTTAAGACAGCAAGGCTACCCTCTTTTATAAAGAATGTGCATAGAAGAATTAAGCTAGGAATGCATAGAAAGTGAGAAAGATTCGCTTATAAACTGAGATAGGAATATAGTATGAAGCTGCGGACCTGGAATTAGCAGTAAAAAGACTCGAGACCCCATAGGAGACCGGGCCCAAAATAGGCCCAGGGACCAGGGCGCTGGGCGCCATGGTCCTTGGGGACCAAGGCGCTGGGCGCCCTAGTCCTGAAGGACCAGGGCGCTGGGCGCTCTGGTCCCACCTCCCGGGACAGCAGGGTGCTTGAAAAACGCAGTTTTTAGTGTCGTGAGCAAGTTTCGGGGTCTCCATTCAGGCTGCGTGTTGTGTCACCATCGTGAAGATCGAAATGCAGTCGAAATTGCAAGTGTCACAATTTTAGGACGCTACACAAACAAGAAAACATACAAGCAAGGATCTACATGACAAATGAATCTAATCAAGAAAATCATCCACCTCCTAATCTTGTTGAACATTATTTTGGGAAGGGGGACAGGATTCAAGAGGAGCAACTTTGATCATGGTAGGTGGAGCTACTACAGGTTCCAAACAAGGAACCTACTCTAATGATGAGTCACTTTGTCTATCACTAGGAGCTAGGGTTAATGCTTTTGAAAAATGTGAAGATAGATCATGATTAACATCAAAAAGCTCATACATATTATTAGAATCTGATGAATAATGATGAACAACAAATACCCTAACTGAGAGGGGGGTGAATCAGTACATACAAAAACTTCTCCACAACTTCTCAAGTTAAAACAATGCTAACTGGTTGTCTCCATTACTAAACTTAGCCATGGCAACACTGGTTAAACATAGTAAGACTTTAGACAACATAAACCGATAAAATTGAACCCTTCAGATACATTCAATACTTGATAACTACTTCACCCATAAACATATGCATGTGGTGTGCCAACAATACCATAACCATTAGCTCTCCATTCATAATCACTTAAACAAAGAATACATAATCATCACATGAAAAATGCACAACTCATGACACACAAATTTTTCACATGGAAACCCAAATGGGAAAAACCACGGTGGGGATGAATACCCACAAGCTTGTTTTTGAACTCTTTTGAAGCCCAGTCTGTTAGGAGCCTAGTATGGTTAAAGACTTTACAATAAGGTTCTGCTAGGAACCAATCCTGTTAAAGATCACTTAGTTAAGGGATGGCTATATACCCTATTAAAGGTTGAAACTGATGAATAATGATGAATAGTAAATACCCAGCAGATATTGAGAGAGGGGGTGAATCAGTATGGACAAAACTTCTTAAACAACTTAAACTACAAAGACTGCACTAATAGGTAAACAACATCACCGATCTAAATCAAGGCACTACTGGTAAAACATAGTGTGACTATGAAAGACATAAATCGGTTCATCTAGATCATCTTCAGACCTAACATCTCATCTCAACTTCACCCATATGCTTAAGCAAGTAATACATCAGAAATACAATGACCATTGGATCAACTTGCATTACCACTTAACAAAAAATACTAAAACATCACATGAAAAAGCATCACACATAACACACTAATTTTTCATGTGGAAACCCAACTAGGAAAAACCACGGTGGGGATGAATACCCACAAGTTGTTCTTGAACTCTTCTGAAGTCTACTTTGTTAGGAGCCTAGTCCGGTTAAAGACTTTACAACAGGCTCTGCTAGGAACCAATCCTGCTAGCGATCACCCGGTTAACGGATGGCTAAATACCCGGTTAGAGGTTAAAAACCTGTTAAAGGTTACCTTGTCAGAGGTTTTTAAGAACTCAATGATTTTGAGTCACCCTACTAAAGGATTTACAAAAAGCCCATTAAAGCTACTTGGTAAAGGGGTTTTCCATCTGCTGAAATCATTAGAAGTCAATAGGTAATACACTGATCTGATAACAACACTCAATGCCAAGACAGATCCTTTCAGTTCCTTTACTTTTGCAATCACACTCTACATATTTCTACTCACTGCTCTAGTTTGGCAAGAATCACTTCACATAAAATCATTTGCCAACAACTTTACAATAACAAACATCATCAACCTTATAGACAGCAATTAGGTTGGTAACATAAACCCTAAACCCTTAAGCATCTTGGTTATCAATGCAGTCGGTCCAATCTTGACCATTTAAACACATTACATAGAGTAAAACAATCTTGAATAAATCTCAAGATGTTCTCCATCGTTCATTCTTTACCTTTTCTAGAAGCTGATAACCCATCATGCGCTCTCCACCATTTACTGTGATTTTGCACATTCTTGAGGTGGATAGAATCAATCTTCTTCATGCAAGATTGTCAAGAATATTCTTCATGCGTACAAGGATGACGTGGAAATGCGATCTCATCTTCATTTCAATGCTAACTCATCACAAAATGTCATCGATCGAATCACACAGACTTGGAATGCATCAACTAGAAACCCTGAAGCTGAGACTACCGACTGATAGTCATATCAAATGAAACCTTGATACAAAACTTTGCATACACCAGTTCATACCATCATACCAGTTCACACTTCAACATACCAGTTCACTTGAACCATCATACCGATTCACTTGAACCATCATACTGGTTCACTTGCCAATTTGCTTACTTCAATATATCGGTTCATACTTCAGCATATTGACATCAATGACAACATACAATAGCATCATGTCATCAAACTCTGCTCATATGCCAACAATCTCCCCCTTTGGCATTGATGGCAATATACAAAGATATCTCTGCATCTTCACATCTTCTACCCAATCTCTTCCATATTATATGTTTTCAATACTACAGATATCTTCTTTGCTTCACATCTTCTCCCCCTTTGGCAACAATGCCAAAGTGGAGGCAAAAACATCCATGATCTACTATGCTGCTCCCCCTGAGGAGTAGCATCCTTCAACACATCAATCTCGAAAAGATTTGACAATGCAATACCTAACCGATGTGAATCACATACCTTTAGTTCACTTCTTGAAGGGGCAACACCCCTAATTCACCTCTTAAATAGGTAAATGTATCCTTTGGTAGAGGCCTGGTGAATATGTCTGCTAACTGCTCCTTACTAGAAACATGTTCCAATACAACCTCTTTGTTCTGAACTTTCTCCCTCAAGAAATGATACTTGAGCTTGAAGTGCTTAGTTTTAGCATGCAATACTGGATTCTTGGAAATATTAATTGCACTTGTGTTGTCACAAAAGATACTCACCAGTTTAGATACAGGAACTTTGAAACCACTTAATACATGCTTCATCCAAATTGCCTGAGTATAGTTCATAAATGCTGCTACATATTTTGCTTCTACTATGGACTGAGAGATACAACTCTATTTCTTACTCATCCATGAGACTAGTCTACCACCAAGAAAGAATGCACCACCGGTTGTTATCTTTCGGTCATCCACATTACCAACCCAATCAGCATTGATAAACACTTTGAGATTGAAATCATTACTGTATGGATACCACAATCCATAATATATAGTTCCCTTCAGATATCTAAGAATCCACTTGACTGCTACCAAGTGGGATTCTCTTGGACTTTTTTGAAAACGTGCAACAATGCCCACTGCATGTGCAATGTCTGGTCTGCTGTGTACTACATAGTGCAACTTACCAATCATTGACCAGTATTCCTTCTCATTCACCAACACTGAGTCATCTTCTTTTGATAATTAACAACCGGTCACCATTGGTGTACCAACCGGTTTGTTGTCTTCAATGCCAAAGGTCTTCAACACCTCTTTGACATACTTGGATTGAGTGATAAAGATACCATCTTTCATTTGTTGAATCTATAGTCCAATGAAGAACTTAATCTCTCTGATTAGTGACATCTCAAATTCCTTCTTCATTTCATCTGCAAATGCATGGCTCATCTTGTCATCTCCACCAAAAATTATGTCATCAACAAACACTTCACAGATTAGAATCTGATCTCCTTCTATCTTCAAATAGATATTGCTATCTTCACTTGTTCTTTCAAATCCAATCTTCATAAGATGGGAGTGTAAATGTTCATACCATGCTCTAGGTGCCTGCTTCAATCCATACAATGCTTTATGCAGCCTACACACCATATCACTATCTTCTGATAGGGCAAACCCATCTAGTTGTTCTATATACACTTCCTCTTCAAGTATTCCATTCTAGAATGCAGATCTCATATCCATCTGATACACTTTGAATCCCTTGAAGCTTACATATGCAAGTAGCATTTGAACTCCTTCCAATCTAGCTACTGGAGAACAAGTTTCTTTGTAGTCTTCTCCTTCTTCTTGAGCATATCCTTTACATACTAATCTTGCTTTGTTTCTTACCACTGTGCCATCTTCATTAGGCTTGTTTTTAAAAACCCATTTGGTGCCAATAACATTTTTGTGCTCAGGTCTGGGTACCAAAGACCATGTACCATTCTTTTCTATCTGGTCAAGTTCCTCTTCCATAGCCTTAATCCAGTCTTCATCTTTGTGTGCCTCTTTAAATGTTTTGGGCTCAAATTCAGAAATCATGCAAGAATTTTCTCTGACCTTTCTTCTTGCAATAATTCCTGCATCCTTATCCCCTATGATCTGCTTTGGATCATGATTTAGCTTTACATACCTAGGAATGATCTTAAATGATTCCTCTTTCTTTTCTTCTTCATCTACATCAGCATCTATCGGTGTAGGAGCACTATTACTTGTACTTGGTTGTTTTGCAACCGGTTCCCAGAAGGTTACATTTAGTTCATCTACCACTTGCTTGGTGTTGGTTTCCTTAGGTTTCTCAGAGGTTTCATCAACTCTAACATTGATACTTTCAACAATTCTCTGAGTCCTATTGTTAAAACACTTGAGAGCTTTTCTCTTGGAATACCCTAGGGATATTCCTTCATCACATTTTGCATCAAACTTGTTATGGTATTCACTTCTCTTGATATAACACTTGCTACCAAACACTCTAAAGTAGCTTACTGCATGAGTTTTACTAGTCCAAAACTCATAAGGAGTTTTATCCTTACCTTTCTTGATGAGTACTCGGTTCATAGTGTAGACTGCAGTGCTCACCGCTTCTCTCCAAAAAGTGTGGGAAACCTTCCCTTGAATCAACATTGTTCTGGCAGCTTCAACTATAGTCCGATTGTTCCTTTCTACTAGGCCACTCTGCTATGGAGTCTGGGGGGTAGACAGTTGCCTCTTGATGCCATTTTCTTCACAGTACTTATTGAACTCACTATAAGTGAACTCACTTCCTTGGTCAGTTCTAAGGCATTTGATTCTCTTAGCACTTTCTTTTTCAACTATTTCTTTGAAGGCTTTAAACTTTCCAAAAGCTTCAGACTTGTTTTTCAAGAATGTGACCCACATCATTCTTGAGAAATCATTAGTAAGAATCATAAAGTACCTATCTCCGTCAACACTCCTAGTTTTCATACGACCACACAAATCAGTATGCACAAGATCAAGTAAATTATCTATTGTGAAAGATTTACCTTTGAAGGTTGAGGAAGACATTTTCCCTAGTTGACATTCTCTACACAAAGGATTCTCCAGTTTGTTCAGCACAAGCAATCCTCTAACTACCTTGATCTTACTGGCCTTCACAATTTTATCAAAATTTTCATGGAAGAGTCTCCTATGCCATATCCAACTGTCATCAAACTTAGCCATTAGACATTGACTGATATTTGTATTTAACTAAAATAAGTTACCTTTGGTATGCATACCCATGGCCATCAGTTCACCACTCTTTCCTTTTATTTTTCACACTCCATCTTTGAATTCTAGAGTGAGTCCATTATCATTCAGCTGGGCAACACTCAAAAGGTTATGCTTGAGACCTTCTACTCAATACACATTATCAGCACTGTTCTTTCCATTTAGAGAAATAGACCCTTTACCTTTTACCATACATGGTGCATTATTACCAAATTGGACTACACCTCCATTGTAGTCTTCCAGAGATAGAAACTTTCTCCCATCACCAGTCATGTGGTGAGAACATCCACTATCAATAATCCACTCATTAGAATTATCAAAGAGGGAGACAAGAGCCTTCTTGTCTTATACATCTTCCTTAAAGGCTACAAACACTATGTCTTCACTTTCTTCATCTTCTGATTCATCATCAGTGACACTTCATCAACTACAACAGGATAGTTTCTCCTATTTCCTCCTTTGAACTTTTTAAACTTCTCTAGTTTATCCTTATTATCACTGTTAGGATAGTTGACAACAAGGTGTCCTATCCTATTGCAAGAAAAACATTTCAAAGGGAGCTTACCTCTGTATTTTCTAGTTCCCTTAGGAAGTCTCTTGGCAAGAAGAGATTCAAATTCCATCAAGATCTCTTCATCATCCATATCTCTTCTTTGTCTTGGTTCACAGCTAGTACTAGCTTCTTTTCTCTTTCTAGATAGTGCAGCAAATGCTCTAAAGGCTGATTTAGTCTTCTGAACACTACCATCATAACTATTTAGCTCTTATGCAGTCAACTTAGCAATGATGGAATCTAGGGATACCTTTGTCTTGTCAATAGATTTCAACTCCTGAATAGCGGCAACCCTTATTGCATAGACTGTTAATAAGGATCTCAAAACTTTGCTAACAATGGTGGAATCATCCATTGTACCTCCTGCACTCTTGATGTCTCCAACAACTATTTTAATTCTTATCCCATATTGTTGAATGCTCTCTCCTTCAACCATCTGCATGTCTTCAAATTTTCCCCTAAGGCTTTCTTCCTTAGCTTGCTTCACATGCTCATCACCACCATAGATAGACTCCAAAGTATCGCATGCATCTTTGGGATTGTCTTTATCCTAAACATATATAAACTCAATATTAGATAGACTGTTGATAAGAGCTTCCATGACTTGCCCATTCTCCTAATTTTCTCTTCTTTGATCATCGGTGAGAGTACCGGTAGGGACAACATAAGTATTCTCAACATAGTTCTAGTGTTAAGCACCCATGCTTTTAATGTATATCTTCATTTTGTCCTTCCATATCTTAAAGTTATCTCTATTGAACTTAGGACCTTCCCTCTTCATCATTAGACTAGGATCTTTTCCTCAAGTAGTTAAGCTTACAACACAAAGGACCTAGAGGACCTCTCTGATACCAATTGATGAATAATGATGAATAGTAAATACCCAATAGATACTACGAGGGGGTGGGGGGGTGAATCAGTATGGACAAAAACTTCTTAAACAACTTAAATTGCAAAGACTACACTAACAGGTAAACAACATCACCGATCTAAATCAAGGCACTACCGGTAAAACATAGTATGACTATGAAAGACATAAACCTATTCATCTAGATCATCTTCAAACCTAACATTTCATCTCAACTTCACCCATATGCTTAAGCAAGTAATACATCAGAAATACAATGACCATTGGATCAACTTGCATTACCACTTAACAGAAAATACTAAAACATCACATGAAAAAGCATCACACATAACACACTGATTTTTCACATGGAAACCCAACTAGGAAAACCCACGATGGGGATGAATACCCACAAGTTGTTCTTGAACTCTTCTAAAGTTTGCTCTGTTAGGAGCCTAGTCTGGTTAAAGACTTTACAATAGGTTCTGCTAGGAACCGATCCTACTAGGGATCACTCGGTTAAGGGATGGCTATATACCCGGTTAGAGGTTAAAACCCTGTTAAAGGTTACCTTGTCAGAGGATTTTAAGAACTTAATTATTTTGAGTCACCCTATTAAAGGATTTACAAAAAGCCTCTTAAAGCTACCCGGTAAAGGGATTTTCCATCTATTGAAATGGTTAGAAGTTAATAGGTAATACACTGATCTGATAATAGCACTCAATACCAAGATAGATCCATTTCAGTTCCTTTACTTCTGCAATCACACTCTATAGATTTCTACTCACTACTCCAGTCTGGCAAGGATCACTTCACATACAATCATTTGGCAATAAATTTACAATAACAAACATCATCAACCTTATAAACATCAATTAGGTGGGTAGCATAAACCCTAAACCCTTAAGCATCTAGGTTATCAATACAATCGGTCCAATCCTGACCATTTAAACACATTACATAGAGTAAAACAATCTTGAACAAATCTCAAGATGTTCTCCATCGTTCGTTCTTGACTACTTCTAGAAGTTGATAACCCATCACGCACTCTCCACTGTTTACTATGATTTTGCATAATCTCGAGGTGGATAGAATCAATCTTCTTCATGCAAGGTTCAAAAGAATATTCTTCACACGCACAAGGCTGATGTGGAAACACGATCTCATCTTCATTTCAATGCTAACTCATCACAGAATGTCAGTGGTCGAATCACACAGACCTAGAATGCATCAACTGGAAACCTTGAAGCTAAGACTACCAACCGTTAGTCATATCAAATGAAACCCCGATACAAAACTTTGCATATATCAGTTCATACAATCATACCAGTTCACACTTCAACATACTAGTTCACTTGAACCATCATATTGGTTCACTTGAACCATCATACCGGTTCACTTGCTAGTTTTCTTACTTTAATATACCAGTTCATACTTCAGTATATTGACATCAATGACAACATACAATATCATCATGTCATCAAACTCTGCACATATACCAACAAAAACCCTATTAAAGGTTACCTTGCTAGAGGATTTAAAGAACTCAATGAACTTGAGTCACTCGGTTAGAGGATTTACAATAAGCCTGTTTAAGCTACCCGACAAAGGGATTTTCCTTCTGTTGAAATAGTTAGAAGACAATAGGTAAAGCTTTGATTTGATAACAACACTATATGCTAAGGCAGATCCTTTTCAGTTCCTCTACTCTGCAATCACACTTTGCATTTTTCTCTCACTGATCTGGCAAGTATCTCATCACTCGAATACAGACACAAAATTTGCCAACAACTTACAATAACAAACATCAATGACCTTATAGACAACAATTAGGTTCATAGCATAAACCCTAAACCCTAAGTATTTTAGGTTTACAATACAAGTGGTCTAATCCTGACCATCCAAACACTTTGCATAGAGCAATACAATTTCAAACAAATCACAAGACAATTTGCATCATCCATTCTTCACTGCACATAGAAATCAGTAACTGATCACACTTTCTTCTCACACTGCTAAGAAGAATGTTCATTCCCGAGGTAGACATTTAAGGTAGTCAATCTTCACATGCAAGATCCTCAAGGAAATCCTTCCTGTGCACAAAGCTGACATGGCATCACAATAACATCTTCATCTCTTAGCTAACTCATCACAGAATGTCATTGGTTGCATTGCACAAGTGAGATTGCCAAACTAGAAACCCTAGAGCCGAGACTACCAACTGGTAATCACACTCAGTGAAACCCTGACACTGGTTCGCTACATCTCTTCATATCGGTTCACCAACTTCTTCCAATCTGCATACTAGTTCACTTGCACTTATTAACATCAATGACAACATACATTATCATCATATCAACATGTCGGTTCATCATATGTCAACAATCTCCCCCTTTGGCATTGATGGCAATACTCATTGTAACATTGCAACTCTAAACATCATAGACTAGTGTATTCTGCATCATCAGATATCTTCTCCCCATACATCAGATATCTTCTTCCCCTTTGACAACAATGCCAAAGTGGAGGCACAAGCTTCCATTCTCCACTATGATGCTCACCCTATGGAGTATCATCCTTCAACACATCAATCCTAAAAGATTTGACACTGTAGTACCTGACTTATGTGGAGCACACAACTTTAGTTGACTTCATGAAGGGGTAGAACCCCTAATTCACCTCTCAAATAGGTAAATGTAGTCTTCGGTAAGGGCCTAGTGAATATATCTGCTCACTGCTTCTTATTGGAAACATGTTCTAGTACAACCTCCTTATTCTGAACCTTCTCTCTCAAGAAAGGATACTTGAGCTCAATGTGCTTAGTTCTAGCATGCAATACCGAATTCTTGGAAATATTGATTGTACTAGTATTGTCACAACATATACTCACTAGTTCAAAAATAGGTACTTTGAAACCTTCCAATACATGTTTCATCCAGATTGCTTGAGTGCAGTTCATAAATGCTGCCACATATTCTGCTTCAGCTATAGACTGAGAAGTACAACTCTACTTCTTGCTTGTCCAGGAGACTAGTCTTCCACCAAGAAAGAATGCTCCACTGATTATGCTCTTTCAGTCGTATACATTACCTGCCCAATTGACATCGGTATATACTTTGAGATTAATGTCACCATTATATGGATACCACAATCCATAGTCAACTATTCCTTTTAGATATCTAAGAATCCACTTGACAACTACCAAGTGGGATTCTCTTGGACTTTTTTGAAAATGAGCTACTATGCCCACTGCATGAGCAATATCTGGTCTATTGTACACCACATAGTGCATCTTACCAATCATTAACCGGTACTCCTTGTCATTCACCAATGCTGAATCATCTTCCTTAGTCAGTTTACAGTCGGTCACCATCGGTGTACCAACTGGTTTTCTCTCCTCCATGCCAAAGGTCTTCAATACCTCTTTGACATACTTAGACTGAGTAATAAAGATAGATACCCTCTTTCATTTGCTGAATCTGTAAACCAATAAAGAACTTTATCTCTCCAATCAGAGACATCTCAAACTCTTTCTTCATTTCATCTGCAAAAGAATGACTCATTTTATCATCTCCTCCAAAGATTATCTTAGGTCCCGGAGACAACTGAGAGGGGGGGGGGGTTGTGTGAATCAATTGTCCAATGAATTCAACCATAATTAACTTAACTAAAACTTAATGCTTAATGTCGGTAAACCAAACTTTATGCCGGTAGACAGTTTTATCAATTAATTGTAGTATCAGTAAAGATTAATGCATGAAACAAAAAGACAATAACATCCACAACACATAACACAAATATTTGTATGTGGAAACCCTGTAAGGGGAAAAACCATGGTGGGAAGCCTTACCTACAATCAAATGATACGACTACAGATAGTATGTGTGTACAATATGGATTCTACACATGTAGAAAGGCCAGCTACCTAGAACTCACTGCTCAATCACAAAATGAGAGTCACATTGACTACAATTGGATGGTTAAATCCAATGATAATGTACTGCATAAAATAGCATCTCCATATGCTGGATTTAGTACTGGTTTAGTTCTGATTGCCTTCACAAAAACCTTCCTTCAACCTTCAAATGATATCTGCATGTATAACTTTGCTTATTTTTGCATATACCTTATTACAATTATTTTTCCAATTGCTTATCAATCTCACAAATGAGATCTTACATTAATACCATAACCTAAGACCAATTGAATAGGCTAGCTCACTAAAAGATATTACAATAAAATCAATTACAAATAAATCAATATCCGATGCATGATGTCGGCTCAATGTATTTACAATAATAATAAATCATCTCCATAACGTGTCATGCTCATCTAGAATAGATATGCTTGCTGGTGCATAACCTGGACCTATTTGCCGGTAACAACAAATATGCAAACCCAAATAAACAAATAACCAAATCGCCAAAACCAAGTGAACAAATAATGTCTTTGACATAACCAAGTAGTCTCCAAGTCATTCCAAGTGCTGGTGAACAATATAATGTGTCGATGAACCAAATACCAGTGACTGTGCATATGTCTCTGACTTGCCAGTGAACATAACAAAGATCTCCAAGTGCTGACAAGTGTTGACAAGTGATGACAGGTGTTGACATCAATGACAAAACCATATCAACATATCCAAAATACCAACAATCTCCCCCTTTGGCATTGATGGCAACACAAGATGGAAAAACCATCAAAGTACCAAAACAGAAAGGCCAAAAACCAAAAACCAACAATCTCCCAAAGAGATCATTAACTAGAAATCAAGATACATAATATCTCTCCCCTAGGAATAATTTCTCCCAAAAGATATCTCTCCCCAAAGTGTTTTTCAAATGTTTTTCCATAATATCTCTCCCCCTTTGACACCAAATGCCAAAGCATTACAAAAACCAGTTTCAAATACAAAATACCAACTTATTATACCAACTACTCCCCCTAAGAAGTAGCTCTCCTCATCAAAGCCGGAAAAAATATTTCTCTGTTAATTTTGCCAGTTGATGACAAACATCAACTATCTAAGTCTCTACCGGTGGGGGTAGGACTCCAAGTTGCTCTCTGAGATATTCAAAAGTTTCCTTAGGCAAAGGCTTTGTAAAAATATCTGCAATCTCCTCTTTAGTATTCACATAAACCAATTTCACTTCATTTGCTTCAACATTCTCTTTTAGAAAATTGAATTTGATAGAAACATGTTTAGTCTTAGAGTGAAATACCAGGTTCTTTGATATATCAATTGCTGCCATATTATCACAGTAAATAGTTATAGGTTCCTTGCATTTTACCTTTATGTCCTTCAACATTTGTTTGATCCATAATACCCGTGTATAGTTAGTTGTTGCTGCAACATATTCTGATTCTGCTATTGATAGACTTGTACAACTCTATTTTTTGCTCAACCATGAAATTAGTCTGCTACCAAGAAAAAATGCTCCGTCGGTGGTGCTTTTTATGTCATCCACATCTCCTACCCAATTAACATCTATGTATGCACATAAGTCAAAATTTTCATCTCTAGGATACCATAAACCAAGATTTGTAGTGCCTTGTAGGTACCAGAAAATCCTTTTCACTACTGATTCATGATTTTCTTTAGGATTACTCTAAAATATTGAAACAATACATACTGCATTCATAATATCAGGTCTTGTTTGTGTTAAATACAGTAAACCTCCTATCATAGACTTGTATCTAGTCGGATTAACAGGTGTTGATTCATCCTTCAAAGATAATTTATCAGTTGTAGTCATAGGTGTGCTTACCGGTTTACATTTTTCCATGCCAAATTTCTTTAGTAATTCCTTCAAGTACTTAGATTGACATAGGAATATACCTTTATCAGTCTGTGAAATCTGTAATCCTAAAAAGAACTTTATCTCTCCAATCATAGACATTTCAAATTCTTGCTGCATTTTGTTAGAAAAGTCTTTACACAATCCATCTTCTCCTCCAAAGATTATATCATCAACAAAAACTTCAATAACAAAGATGTCATCATTAGTCACTTTGTAGTATAGATTGTTGTCAGCATTACCTTTAGTGTATCAAAGCTTCAAAAGATATTTGTCCAATCTAGCATACCAAGCTCTAGGAGCTTTGTTTAATCCATATAAAGCTTTTCTTAACCTGCAAACCATGTCTTTGTTATCTGTCAAAGAAAATCCATCAGGTTGTTCCATATAAAATTCTTCTTCAAGATCTCCATTCAAAAATGCACATTTAACATCCATTTGATATACTTTATAGTTCTTGTGTGCTACAAAAGCCAATAAAAGTCTGACTGCCTCAATTCTAGCTACCGATGCAAAGGTTTCATTGTAATCAATTCCTTCTTTCTGTGAATATCCCTTACACACTAATCTTTCTTTGTTTCTAATTACCTTACCATCTTCATTAAGTTTATTTCTGAAAACCCATTTAGTTCCAATTATATTTATGTCTTTAGGTCGGGGAACTAATGACCAAGTGTTATTCCTTTCAATTTGTTCCAATTCATCTTCGATAGCTTTAATCCAATATTCATCTTCACATGCCTCATTAATTGATGTAGGTTTAATTTGAGAAATAAGACATACCTCTTCATTTGCTAATCTTCCACTAGTCATAACTCCTTGAAATTTATTTCCAATTATGTGATCTTCATAATGATTCAATCTTACATACTGGGGTTTTTTTACTTGCTGTTGTTCTTCAATGACTGTTGAATCCCTAGATGATGCCAGTGTAACTGGATCACCATTCTGTACCGTTGTATTCATAGTAGGTTCATTTGTGATTATCTCTATTGCTGGTTCAGAGTCTGTGTACCTTGAATTTCCTCTAAACTATTCATCAATATTCACATTTTCACTCTCAACAATTTTCTGCAATCTCTTGTTAAAACATCTATATGCCTCACTCTTAGATGAATAACCAAGAAATATTCCTTTATCACTTCTAGGATCAAAGTTTCCAATATACTCATCTCTTCTAATATAGCATTTACTTCCAAATATTCTCAAATATTTAAGAGTGGGAGTATTACCAAACCATAGTTCATGAGGGGTCTTACCGGTTTCACCTCTGATGTGAACTCTGTTGAATGTATAAACTACTATATTGACCGCTTCTCTCCAGTATATATGAGGTAGATTTGCTTCTCATATCATACTTCTGGCTGCATCCAAGATAGTTCTATTTTTTCTTTCCACAACTCCATTTTGCTAGGGTGTCCGGGGTGCTGATAACTGTCTTCTGATCCCATTCACTTCACAGAATGTATTAAATTCCTTAGATGTGAATTCACCTCCTTGATCTTATCTCAAACATTTGATTTTCTTGCCGGTTTAATTTTCTACCATCACCTTGAATAGTTTGAATTTCCCAAATGCTTTAGATTATTCCATGAGAAAAGTAACCCAACACATTCTAGAATAGTCATCAATGATTAGCATAAAATACCTATCTCCTTGTATACTTCTCATTCTTGCTGGACCACATAAATCAGTATGAATTAAATCAAGAACATTATTAGACTTCTCTGGAATACTCTTGAAAGTTGCTCTAACTTTCTTTCCAAATTGATATTCCTTACATACCGAATTGTGAGGTTTAACAATCTTAGGTAAATCTCTTACTGCCTTAGTAGTATTGATTTTCACAATGCAATCAAAATTTACATGACAAAGTCTCTTATGTCATAACCAACTTTCATCAATGTGTGCAATCAAACATGCTTTCTCATTGTTGTTCAAATGAAAGATATTACCTCTAGTCTGATTACAGGTGGCAATTTCCAAACCAGTTCTATTTACGATTTTGCATTTACCATTCTTGAATTGTAACTGAAATCCTTTCTCAACTAATTGACCAACACTCAAAAGATTATGTTTCAAACCTTCAACATAGTAAACATTATCAATATTGTGCTTACCATCAAAAGATATAGTTCCTTTTCCTTTGATAAAACAAGCTTTATCATCTCCAAATCTTACTAAACCTTGATTGTAATCCTGAAAGGTTAATAATTTACTATTATCACCAGTCATGTGATGTGAACATCCTGAATCAATAATCCATTCATCCTTATCTACAACTTTAGCTATCAGGGACTACTCTACTGGTTGAATAGTATGTGTTGGTTGATCTTCTGTTATAGCAACAAAAGACCATCCATTGTCTACCGGATCCTCATTAGAATCATTAGTAATTCCTTCATCAGTATAATAACAAGATTTGTCTCTATTCTTCTTAAACTTGTATTTCTGATAATCAGGGTTAGGCTTGTATTTCTTTTAGGATTTGTCTCTATTTTTCTCTTAATCTTCCATGTCTATCAGGACATCTAGAAGCCATATGACCAATCTTATTGTAGTTAAAACATTTAAAGGGTTCTTTACCTTCATACTTACTTCCAGTTGGACCTTTAGGCATTTTCCTTGCAAATAGTGCCTCAAGTTCTTCAAGTTATTCATTTTCTCTCCTACTTTCTTCAAGTTCTCTTGCATAGAAGGCTTTCCAATCAGATTTCTTAGATGATGATGATGCCTTGAAAGATAGATCTATCTTAATAGTATTAACAGGACCAAATTCCTCAAGTTCAAAAGTTGAAAGTTTTCCAACCAAGGTGTCTCTAGATAATAATGCATTAGGCATTGTTCTCAATTCATTTATAGCATTCAATTTCATTTTATATGCCCGTGGCAAAGCTCTTAAAAATTTAGAAACAATCTCATCTTCACTTAGGGCTCCTCCACAACATTGTATACCCAAAACAATTTCATTTACTCTTTCCATAAAAGAAGAAACTCTTTCTTCTTCTTCCATTTTCAAACTTTCATACCTAACCTAGAAGCATTCAAGTTTTGCAATTTCGACTGTGGAATCTCCTTCATTCAATGTTTCTAGTTTGTCCCAAATAGCTTTAGTAGTAGATTTGTCTAATAATCCCATGACTTGCTAATCTGATAATGTGCTGAAAAACTGCTTCTTTTGCTTTACAATCATGTTATTCATCTTTAGCCAAGTTAGGTGGATTAGGTTGACCTTGAGTAGGAGTGGTATAGCCATTCTTTGTAACATCCCATATGTCATTTCCAATGCAATTCAAATGTTTCTCTATCCTAATCTTCCTTATGCCATAGTTAGTGTAGACACTCAAAATTGTCATGTCTAATTAAATAAATATTTTATTTATTTAATTATCTAAGCCTAATTCTTCTATTAATTAAATAAATTTTTAATTATTTAATTAATTCATTTATCCTCTTCTAGCCTTATTTCTCATTTAAATAAATACATTTATTTATTTAAATTATCCCTTTCCTAAATTAAATAAATATCTTATTTATTTAATTGTCCTGCTTCTTCTATTAATTAAATAGATCTTTATTTATTTAATTAATTCATTATCTTTTTCTACACATGACACATGTCATTCATCTCTTAATTCCTACACTACCTACCTCTTTCATTATTTTGGTATTTCTTATACCTACCCTCTAATCCTAGCCGACCTCTCTTTTTACACCTCTCAATCTTAACCCTCCATTTCATATTGTGTCTTCTATTTAAAGAGATGCTTTCTTCATTGTCAAACCCTAATGAGACATGCCTAACTACTTGATCAATTGATTACACTACAATTCTACTTGCAACCACATTCCGTTCTTTGTTGAGCTCTTATGCATACAAAAATCTGAGAGCAAGCATATCAAACAAGATCAATGGAGATAGGAAGAATGGAGATCAAAACCCTAGTGGACATGTGATGGTATAATCTTTGTGATTTTGAGTTATTTGCATTGTCTTAGGTTATCTTCATATGTTATGGTGGATCTTTGTTCATTGTTAGGCTAGGGTTTAGTGGTTGAATCCATTTTAGTCTTTCAATATTGTTGTTTATTGCTATCCATTTTCACCATATACATTTTGGCATGCCCGGTGGGACTCTTGTCCCTTTGCATTTAACATTTTTGTTGCAGATTTTGCATTTTTGAAGTTGCAGATCGGACGATTTCGACGACATTTTAGGTTTTTTCCGCGTCTGCGAGTGTTCGGATCACATTTTTGTATTTCAGAGGCGTCTGTGATATCTTGGATCGCGTCTGTGTTTCTGTCATTTTCTATTTTTGCAGGTTTCCGAAAGTCGCGTCTGTGATTCCTAATCGCGTCTGTGCATCATATTATCGTGTCTGTAGAAGAAAGAGGCGTCTGTGTTCTTAGATCGCGTCTGCGAATCATATAACCGCGTCTGTGTCGGACAGACGCGTCTGTGTCTAGTATAACAGCGTCTGTGCATTCTGTTTTGCAAATTTTTCAAGTTTTTCGATTCGGGTTTTCGGATTTTGTACTTAGGGTTCCAGATCTGGTTTATTTTTGGCTAACCTTTTGCAGATCTAGCTAACCTGATTTGTGCAGCTTGCTTTGGAGGCAAATACGTTTTTGTTGAAGGCCCCTTTTCACAAAGTCTTTTTGGGTTTTCTAAAATTTACCTAACTTTTGTGCTTGCAGGAAGGGGTTATCGTTTGAAACAACCCAAACTACTAACAATTTTGTTGCAGGGCCTTGGCTAGGGTTTTTTGTAATTTTATTGTGTGCCTTGTTTTCTTAGCTTAGCAAACACTTCAATTGGTGCACTAAAATTGAACCATTGTCTTTTGTGTCTTGAGCAATAGGCTCTTTTTGTTTATTCTTTAGAGGGCGTGTCTTCCCGTGTGGTCATTAGGACTACTAGTGAGAAGAGAACGACCCAAGTGGTAGCAAAAGAAAAGCCATCTTCTTCCAAGCCACTATAATCAAATGTATTCATGGTGAAAACTATGAATAACGTGTGCTGATTAGTTCATACCGACACTATGTCTCCCCATAAACCCGTTTGATCAAATTTATTTGATCATTTGTAGGGCGTAACCCCTACCGGCTGGGAGCCTTCTGTATTTACAGAGCTGAAAGTGCCACATGTATGGCCACATGAGCGGATGCCCTTACTAGCACCTCATTGTTTTAGATGCCCAAATCCTTCTAGTTGTTGAGGCAGGAGGTCGGACCTCTGGTAGCGGCCCACACACATACGGTTCTTAGTAGAGATACAAAGTTCGCCATGGGGAGTTTTCATGGGGACTGATGCTTGGCTGACCCGAGAAGTGAGTGCCGAGGGTGGAGCCAGTGAGGTCAAGCATCTAAGTATCCGCTCTGAATAGCGTAGCCTCGAGGGTAAAACCCCATGTGGGATCAACAATTATTGTCCTGGCCAGCCATAAGAATTGTGCTTGACTTATGATAAACATTCAAACAATCAAGACAAAACAGAAAAACATTGTGTCTTTTGTGTCTTCAAGTGTATGCAAAAACTTTTTACATCAAACAACACACTTTTTGGAGTCTAAACAGTCTGCAAACATTGGGTCATCAACACTGTGTCCTCTTGTCACGAAAAACAGTCGAAAAATCAGATTTGGTCACAGCAAAACAAATTCACAGATAGGAAAGATCGCACTAAGGTTACAGAAACGCGTCTGTGTCTGTTAAAACCGCGTCTGTGTCGGATAAACGCCTCTGTGAAGTACAGAATAGCGTCTGTGTTTTTATCAGCGTCTGTGTCGAACAGAGACACGTCTGTGTCTGGAAATCGCGTCTGTGAAGTATACAGGCGCGTCTGTGTCCACAATTGCAAAAAACTGTTACAGTCCCAGCAAACATCAACAGGAAAATCTCAGAATCACGTCTGCGTCAAACAGAGTAGCGTCTGTGTTTTAAAACCGCGTCTGTGAAGTATACAGAGGCGTCTGTGTCAGGATTTGAAAAGTTTAACAGTCAAGCAAACAAAGAAAATTAGTTTCGGCATACTTGAGCTTCCTAGGTTGTCTCTTCAGGTTTCATCTAGCATTCAGCCTGTTCTAAGGTCTTACACAGTCCATCATTGCTTCATACCTCATTTTACATTCATACTTGTCTAAACTTGAGTCAAAAGGTCACTTGCTTGTCCTCATCATACTTTGTCAACACACTACATACTACTACACTTTGCTAAGTGGTCCCTCATCAAGGTTTCTTACCTTTGGGTCTCATTTGGTCTTACTTAGAGTCAAAGTCAGCTTACCTCATCAAGAGAAACTATCCTCTCTTTGGAAGTCACACCTACTCTACTACATACATACTTGGTCTTACACTTTGGACATTGCAAGTAAACTTCAGATTCATTTACATTCCATACAACTCTTGGTCTTACATACTCTTGTCATTTTCGTCTAGTCTCTCACATATTGCTAAACACCTAGTTCATGGTTGAAACCCGTCTTCAAAAATCTAGGAGAAAAGCTAAAGAAGCTCAAGGGTCCGTAAACATGAGTTCTTATGAGTATGACAATGATGTCTTCTACAATCCTGAGCACACTACATTACCAGACATGAATGTTTATAGACACAATCCAAATGTGGAAAGCGCAAACACTATAAACAACAATGCTACACTCAATGACAATGTTGACAATTCTTCAATACTATCAGCAAACATACAAGAATCTATAATGGATCCTCAATTCAATAGATTGGTTGAAGAGATAATGAGGAGAGATCGTCAATATTTCCTAAACATGATGGCACAGTGGAGCTAAAATACCACATGATTTTGACTTATCTCAACTTATGGAAAGTAGACCTTCACAACAAACTCAACCTCATAGTGGAGGACTAAATAATATGATGCCGGAGTCACCATCAGTTTTGCTTCAGAAACCAGCAATCCCACATACACAAGCTCAAATATATGATACCTACACCCAAAGACCATCATGGAGGCCTTATGTTTAAACACATGCTCAAGATATGGGTCAATTAAGACAAGTGGATACACAAGGACATCCTCAAAATTTTGACACAAGGAGACCTCATGTCAAAATTGGGGGCAACACAATGGAAAATGAAAGGCCCATTGAATATGGTTTATACACACAAAACAGATATGGGGTCCCTCAACAAGAAATTATGCCAAGTGCTCCATATATGTCGCAACAATATAGACCTCCATATGGACATGTCTACGATCAGTATCATCCATATATGCAACAAGTTCCTCCTCAAATGGGTGTTTCAAACATGGGATATGCTACAAGAAATCCATCTCCTCCCAAAAATAATTTGGAGCAACAAATTAGAGATCTACAAAAGAAAGTGGAAGACATGGGCACATCAAAGCCCACATATACTATGAGAGATATATGCCCTTATCCATTTGATAAGAGCATTCCAATGCCTCCGTTTCCTCCGCACTTTGCAACGCCGAAATTTGACAAATATAGAGGGAGAGGAGACCCCAAGGCACATATAAGACAATTCTTCACAGCTTGCATTGAGGTAGCCGTAGAAGAAACATACTTAATGAGGTTGTTCCCACAGAGCTTAGGAGATCAAGCGATGGAATGGTTTTCTCAATTACCTCCTGGTATTAAGTCATGGGGCGACTTAGCAGAAGCATTCATTCAGCATTTTTCTTACAACATTGAAACAGATGTCTCAATTACTACCTTGTGCAATACGAAACAAAAAGAAGGAGAATCTTTTGCGTCATTTTTACAAAGATGGAGAAACTTAGCTAGCAGATGCTCTTGTGAAATCCCGCAAAAACAAATGGTGGAGATGTTCACACAAAATGTTAACAAGGCTATTGGCTATGATCTCAGAAAAGCTTGTTTGTCTACATTCAAGGATGTCATTGAAAAGGGCCTAGCAACAGAAAAGGTCTTAATTGAACAAGGAGTTATCAAGCTATTCAAAGAAAACAAAGAGGACTTCAAAGGAAAGGACAAACCAAAATTTTGGAACAAGAACAAGAACACAGTTAATGATGGTGTTGTTGATGCCAACACAGTGAGACCAAAGTTCGTCTTTTCTGGATCAAGTTCTACCGACAATCAAGTGAATAATCAAACAACTGCTAAACCACGAAGGAAATATACTCCATTGGGAGAACCACTTGAATCAGTATTCAAAAAGCTTGTAGCAAACAAAGTGATCACGGTCCCAGACTTTCCTCCATATGAACCAAAGGTCAAACCGAATTGGTGGAATGATGATGAATATTGCGAATTTCATAAGAGCAAGGGTCACAAGACAAGTAATTGCCATCGATTGAAAAACATTGTACAAGATCTCATTGACAGAGGAGATATTGAGATTGAGGGACATTCATCTAACCAAGAGCATGAGGTGTTTAAGGAACCATTCCCAAAACATGACAAGGGAAAAGGAAAAGTCACAGATGATCAAGCCAATTACACTAGAGCATCTTACAATTATGATTCCACTATTAATCACATCTCAATGGACAATCATATTTCTACCATTACTATCAAAAATAAAAATCCTGAGAATCCTCCTCAGCGACCTAAAATTGTCCTAAAAGGTGTGGGATCTTCGTCCACATCTACCTCCGAATGTCATGTTACAACCCGTCGAGGTAAGATCACATTGCCAGGTACCTCTACTAAGAATACCAGTCTTTCATCAACTAAGCCTGAGTACGACCTTGTAGAGCAATTAGGGAAAACACCCGCACTCATCTCTATTCTTGAGCTCTTACGCATATCTCCTGCACATAAAGCTATCCTTGATAAAACCTTGAGAGATACTGCTGTCCCTACTGATCTGAACGTGGATCAGTTTCAAGCCATGGTGGGATACCTATCCGTTCCACACTCCCTCACATTCACAGAAGCCGATGACGCCTCCATAAGTCAGCCTCATAATGCACCTCTACACATTGAAGCCTTCATACATAAACACCAAATAAAGCGAGTCCTGATAGATGGAGGAGCAGGTCTTAATATTTGTACATTGAGCACCATCAGACAATTGGGATATTCTGACAAAGCTATGAATTCTATGAACCAAATCACTATTAAGGCTTATGATGATGAAGAGCGTTCGTCCAAGGGCATGGTCATCTTACCACTAAGAATAGGGCCAGTCACGAAGGATGTGGTTTGTCAAGTCCTGGATCTAGACCTCACGTATAACATATTGCTAGGACATCCATGGATTCATGAAATGAGGGCAGTCCCATCAACGTACCATCAGTGCATAAAGTTTCCTCATAATGGAGTCGAGGTAACGGTCAATGGTGATCCAAATCCATTCATATATTGCAATAACTTAAGATCACATACTGAGACTATCATTCCTAGCAATCATGAGGCTACTCCTTCTTCAGCATATATTGATCCTGAGTCATTAAAGCCCTCGACATCCAAACAAGGTGAACTTAGAGCCAAGTTTCAAGACAAAGGCATGGGAGAATACACTCTGAATCAAACAATGTTCTTACGACAAGTCATGAACTCCCCCAAGGAATATGGGAGGCCACATCCTAATAAGCAAATCTCCATCATGCTACTCAAATGGGATCCTACCGTCTTTCAAAAATGGGGCGAACTAGAGGAAGAAACTTTATATAAAATGCTATATAAGGACGCTGAAGATGATACACGTGATCAAATTATAATACCCTGTGAGAACTATGGCAAAGGTTTCAAAATTCTACAAAGATTTGGGTATGATGGAAAGAGTCCTCTCGGGCTACGCAAACAAGGTGTCATGGAGCCTCTACAACCTGAGCTAACTACAAGAAGGGAACGCTCTAAGGGGCTTGGTTTTCTAAATCCCAAGATTCAAAATAAGAGAACAAAACAGATATGGCGAGTCAAAGTGGCTGAAGTTCAACAAGAGGATAATTATTCCACAGACTCCAATGAGTGGGAATGGGGTTCAGAAAAATCCTCCAGCGACTATGAACTCAATGAGACATTTAGAGAGCCAGATGAACCTACAGAGGAGGAGGAGTTTTACAAGAAATTCAGAGTCGGTCAAGAACCGACCCATAAGGATCTCGCACAAGCTTCGTTTCAAGGCCCTAGGTCAGGATCACATAGGATGAGGACACCTATCCCTGAGGGTGCTACTAGTGATGATAATTTGGACTCACTCAAGATCGACACTGATGAGGAGAGTGCCATTGACGACCTCGATGACTACCTTGACATACCTGAATATAACCACATCTTCACTATTAGCCTTGCGGACTCTAAAAACACTAAAGACCTTCCCCTCGTTCACCCCCAACTCATTGACTGGGATCAGGATGGACCACCACAGCTTGATACATTTCAAAATGACAAAGCTATTGTTGATTATCTTGGCATTCGCGATGATCTTCCTCTTGGAGACCATAAAGCAGGATACGCCATAGAGCTTAATAACATGGCATACTTTGGTGAGGGTGTCGGGCCTTCTAGTCGCAAAAATGTGAAAATAAAAACAAAACAAGGGTCTTATGGCGAAAACCACACTGTGGCACTCTCTGACTCTAAAAGAGTAAAAAGAAAGGACGTATCTGAGGGTGAAAACCTCTCTGAGGTGCCCGAAGATGGAAGGCTTGACATTGTCCCAGCATCATACGAGGAAAAATCATCCATGTTGGTAGAGGAGACTATAAGGACAAACATTGGTACAGCAGAGGTTCCACACAACATATTTTTGGCTCAATCATTGACAGAGGCCGAGAAAGCAAGGTTCATAAGCTTCTTTAAGGAACGACAAGTCAACTTCGCATGGTCTTATGCTGATATGCCTGGACTAGACCCCGACTTAGTAATGCATCATTTAACAGTCAAACCGGGGGAAAAACTAGTAAAACAGAAATTGAGGAAAATGCATCCACAGGTGGCATTGCTAGTCAAGGCAGAGCTAGAGAAATTATTGGATGTCGGATTCATACGCCCAATTGATTATCCTGAATGGATTTCCAATTTAGTACCTGTCAGCAAACCAGATCGCAGCATCCGAATATGTACAGACTTTAGGGATATCAACAAGGCTTGTCCGAAGGACGATTTCCCATTACCAAACATTGATTTAATTGTTGATCTCACAGCAGGCCATGAGATGTTATCTTTAATGGACAGATTTTCTGGATATAATCAGATCAAGATTGCACCTGAAGATCAACATAAAACATCATTTACTTGTCCATGGGGAACCTTCTGCTGGAATGTCATGCCCTTTGGGCTGAAAAATGTAGGTGCCACGTATCAACGAGCTACGACTACTATCTTCCATGATCTCATGCATGTAACGGTGGAAGATTATGTTGACGACCTTTTGGTTAAATCAATAGACAGAAATACACACTTGGATATACTTTCAGTTACTTTTGATAGGCTGGAAAAATACAAGGTAAGATTAAACCCAAAGAAATGTGTCTTTGGAGTAACCTCCGGGAAGCTCCTAGGATTCATTGTGTCTAAAAGAGGAATAGAAGCGGATCCAGCAAAAGTCAAGGCTATCTTGGACATGCCGCCACCCAAGAATATCAGTCAACTTCGGTCTTTACAAGGGAGACTCCAGTCCATACGAAGATTCATAGCACAACTTGCAGATAAGTGCAATCCTTTCCAGCACCTGCTACACAAAAACATTAAGTTCAAATGGGATGAGAACTATCAACAGGCTTTTCAGGCACTTAAAGACTATCTTTTGAACCCGCCAGTTTTGATGCCACCAATTCAAGATCAACCATTGCTACTTTACATATCAGCTACTCTAACAGCACTGGGGGCACTCCTAGCACAACAAATACCTGACGGTAAGGAAAAAGCAGTCTACTATATCAGTCGCACATTGGTGGGATATGAGCTAAACTACACACCAATTGAGCGTGCATGTCTCGCTATGGTCTTCGCTTCACAAAAATTACGACATTATATGCTCACTCACAAGACCAAGTTGATTGCCAGAATTGATCCACTAAAATATCTTCTCAACAAAGCTACACTTACTGGGCGGCTGGCCAAGTGGGTAATGATTTTGAGTGAATTCCACATTGAATACGTGGACAGAAAAGCAATCAAAGGACAAGCCATCGCAGATCAACTGGTAGATGCTCCCATGATAGATGATGTTCCTCTACAGTCATAATTTCCAGATGAGTCCATTCTAACAATATCACCTGCAAAGCCATGGCAACTATACTTTGATGGCTCATACACACAGCATGGGGCAGGAGCGGGTGTACTCTTTATAACTCCCCAAGGCGATTCTATACCAAAGTCATACCGCTTATCATTTCCTTGTACCAACAATATAGCGGAATACGAGGCATTAACAACTGGGTTAAGAATTGCATGTCAGTGGAAGATCCAAGAACTTCGTGTTTTTGGGGATTCTCAACTTGTCATCCGTCAAGCAACTGATGATTATCAAACAAAGGATGAAAAGCTAATGCCTTACAAACAACTAGTAGATGATCTGAAACAGCACTTTGCAAAGATAGAGTTTGAGCAGATACCAAGAGAACAGAATCGTGCTGCTGATGCCATGGCTACAATTGCTTCGCTCATTGATCTGCCGCAAAATGAGACCTGCTATGAGTTCCTGGTTGACAACCTGCTGATTCCATCATATGAGATCACTCCTACGGAAATGATATGTGTTGTTGGTCCTGAATCCCAGTTATATGGTTCCATATTCACATACCTTCGCGACAATATCTTACCTCCCGATCTATCGAACAACCAACGCCGCACTTTCATTCGCCAATCCTCCTGATACGTTATCCTAGCTGATATTCTATATCGACGAGGTCTAGATGGCACCCTCCTTAGATGTTTAGAGAGTGACGAAGCTCAAATTGCGTTACGAGAAGTACACGAAGGGATATGTGGTCCGCATACTAGTGGTCCTACCTTGGCCAAGAGACTCATCAGGACTGGATACTACTGGCCTACTATGGAAAAAGATGCATATCAGTTTGTCAAGAAGTGTAAGCAGTGTCAAATTCATGGAGACCTTATACATGCACCAGCACAAGAACTACAGCCACTTGCATCTCCTTGGCCCTTTTGTCAGTGGGGACTCGATCTCATAGGCAAGATTCACCCTCCTTCTTCCAACGGACATAAATTCATTATCACAGCTACAGAGTATTTCACAAAGTGGATTGAAGCCGTGCCTCTCACACAAGTTACTGGGAAACAAATCGCTACTTTCATCCTGAACTACATCATTTGCCGATACGGGATTCCTACTTCCATTATCACCGATAACGGGCGTCCTTTCAAGAACTAGGATGTTCGTGAACTCTGTGAGCGCTTCCATATCTCTCACCATTTCTCCACACCATACTACCCCCAAGGTAATGGCCAAGCTGAGGCGTCTAACAAAACAATTCTCAAAATCCTTAAAAAGACAGTCGACGATGCTGGTCGTAACTGGCATGTCCAACTCAATCCAGCACTTTGGGCCTATCGTACCAGTGTCCGCACACCTACAGGAGCTACACCCTACTCACTTGTCTACGGTGCTGAAGCCATCTTGCCTATTGAGGTCGAGTTACCTTCTTTACGGGTCTCCTTGAGAAACATAATCAACGATGAAGACTACAGGGTCTCTCGCTTACAAGAACTAGAACTGCTGGAGGAACGACGACACACTGCTTTTAATCATCTCAAGGCTTACCAACAATGAATGAGTCGCAGTTACAATCACAAGGTCAAGCCTCGCACATTTGAGGTAGGTGACTTAGTACTCAGAGAGAACCCCAAGAATCAACAAGACAGAGATAAGAAGGGCAAGTTCGAACCAAACTGGCTTGGTCTTTACATCATCATAGCGGTATATGGATCTGGGGCATATCAGCTCTCAACTACAGAAGGTGAACCCTTGGAGGATCCTATCAACAGCATGCACCTTCGCAGGTTCTACACATAAGCTCTTCGGAACATCCTAATTCAAAAATACAAAAAAAATCAAAAAAATCAAAAATACAAAAAAATTATAAAAACA
Organism: Cryptomeria japonica; assembly: GCF_030272615.1. Classification (NCBI taxonomy): domain Eukaryota; kingdom Viridiplantae; phylum Streptophyta; class Pinopsida; order Cupressales; family Cupressaceae; genus Cryptomeria; species Cryptomeria japonica. The sequence continues at coordinate 146,745,990 of NC_081405.1, forward strand.
AAAAAATTGTAACTTGGTGAAAACCTGGCAAACAGGCGCCTTGTGACAACAAAAATTGAAAAATTGAAAAAAGTAAAGAGAAATAATTTCGTCCAACGGTGAAAACCACTTTGGTGGCGCCCTGGGCAAGTACCATGGTGAAAACTGGGTTCCCAGCGCCATGCGTAGGGACTTTGCTCCTCCCTCCTTCAGGATTCTTTTCATCCTTTCACTTTGCACACACTCACAACTTATTCGCTCACAATAAACTTGCCCATTCCCATCATGGCTTGTTATTGATCTACCTAAGATTGGTTAGCCATCCATAACCCTCCCTTTTCACTCCCTTTTCCATCCATAATAAATCAGATCCTATCTGTGACTACGGCCAATTCCTACGTCTAGTAATGGGTGTGGAATTGAGAACATCACATGTTTCGAGGAGTACAGTTTCTTTCAGCTTTCTTCAGTCTATCCACGCACAATCCGCAATAAAGAAGCATTTGCATCGCAGATCCGCAATAAAGTTCCATATTCTCTGCAATAAAGTATCAGTTTCATGGATTCAGTCAGTTTCAGATGAGACACAGTAGCAACAATGGGCTTCAACAAATCGAATCTTTCAACAGACTCAGACAACATATGGTTCAGTGCTATCGATCCTTTTTGTGAAAGTGAACATTGTGACCACAATCGAATAAGACTTAAACAAGTGACAAGAGACACTAAACTTGAGGACTACAGTGGATGTTGGTGTCGAGTCTTGGTTTTCTTTTGATTTTATCTTTTTGGTGACATGTCTTTTAGCTTTTCCAGGATGTCTTTGACTAGAGATTCTATCTCCAGGATGTCTTTGACTAGAAAGGTGAGGATGGGGTATCGTCACCTATTTGCATTTGCTATCTGTGGATTGTCTTTTAGTAATGCTATGACTTGTCCAAGGATATGAGGACACTGTGAGTCTAGTATGAACTGGGGCATTCCTTGTTTGTGACTGTCTTATCTCCATGCAAACAGGTACAATGACTTTCTGGGCCGAACAAATGCCTCGATTGTCATAACCTATTTTGCCATAATAAAGCTCAATGATGATAACGCACAAGAAGCTCTTTTCATGTTCATATCTTCTATCTTCCATCCCCCTTTCTTGATTGACTTCCATTGTCCTTCTCGAGTCTACGTAGCCTGCTATCACATGACTGAGTATAATGACACACCAAAAACATTTGCATTTCATGTAGTTGCACCTGCATCACCACATATAAGCATTTCATACATACATATAGATATCACAATTGCATCACATCCTGCATACAACACATGTTAGCACATCTCACATTTTCATTAAGTAAATAATCATTTGCATTATCATATTTATTTGCATTACATACATTCACATTTGTATCATGCATCACATATACAACATAAAAGAACAAAAATATATTGCATTGCATCATATAAGCATCCATATCATAAAATATGTATCACATAAGAACATTTCATCACATAAGGTACACATGCATATAGCTGCCGCAAAAATGAATCATCTCATATATAATCAAATGTGTCATAATACAATGATGTCAAAAGAATCATATGGCTACAAAAGAATCACCCGCAGGTGTCTACAATACAATAATGGTACATATACTGATACAATGGGAGCCCACTATAGCTATGAGGAACTCCCTCCCTCGGAGCCGCCTCACCTCGACGGAGTCTGAGCTGTAGATGGACCCACCCCAGGATCCCCCTGTCTCTCTGGTGGTGGTGGAGGCCCCATGACCCCACCGCTGGATGCCTGTCTCCTGCGACTCCCTCCCGTAGCCGTCGCTATGCGCGACGATCTCTGGAAGCTCCTAGCCCGCTGATCTGCTGGCACGGCTGCATAGTATAGATCCCTCCAATAGGCGATCTCCTCTCCAGCTCGCAAAACATATGCGTAGCCTGCCCCTGCATCCTCTGCTGCCTGCCTACCTGCCCTCAGAGCTGTCTCGGCCTCTGTGTATCTCTGGATGGCCTGATCCCTCTCCCGCTCTATGTCTCGGACCCTGATCCTGAGGTGGTTCCTCTCTCGAACCAAATCCTCAATCTCATCTGCCTGGCCCTGGCAGATCTCCCGCAGCCTCACCACCTCATCCTCCTCAGAGTCTCCGCTCTCCGTCCCTGCCTGTGGCTCCTCCTCTATAGGTGCCTGTCCCTGTGCCTCTGCCTGTACCTGTCCCTGTGCTTGTATAGGTACCTGTGGCTGTACCTGTCTCTGTCCCTCTGGCTGCACCTGTCTCTGTCCCTCTCTGGGACCCTGTGCTGCTGGCACCTGTAGGGGTAGTCCACCCCGTCCTCTCACCACTGGAGCTACTCTCTCCTGTCCTCCCTCCCTCCGAGGTGCTACCCGCCTCTCTCCCACCACTCCCCTCCACCTCCGCCGGCCCCTACCTCCATCCCCTCCTCCATCATCATCCTCTCCTCCACCCTCTCCATCCACTGGCTCTGCCGGATCTGTCAATCTGGGAAATGGATGCTCTGCCCAGTACGCAGAGTACTCTGTGTCCATCCCTGCATCATCTACCTCTGGCCACATGTCCCATGGCATCGGCATCATCTCCGCTAGCTGCATCACTGCCTAATCATATGATAGCAGTGGGCCAAACTGCACCTGATCTCTGACCGTACGGGCATACATGCCCGAGCCTCGTGGCATCCGCTGGATCCGCCCAAACTGCCTGCATACCCTGTCCACCAGCTGTCTCTCTAATATATAGGGCATCCGCCCAATCAGGTACCTACTCCGGAAGGTGTAGGGCAGCTCCACTGCGTCATCCTCCCACTCCTCGCATCCTAGATACGGCCTCCAGATCACCATGTCAATATCATCAATAACTCTCCTCCAGTGCTCCAATCTCCCAATCCGAGGCTGGGATGTAATCATGGCATACAGGTGCACGAAACTCTGTCCCTGTCCTCTGCCTCTGAAGTGAATCGGCCATGTGATGGGAAGGTGCTCATAGGCCCACACCTGCAAGAGAGTCACACCGCAGCCCAAACCCACTAATCCATGGTATACAAACTGATGCAGCTCATAATACAAATGTGCTAGGACACATGGCCCCCATGCATACCTAGTGTGCTCTGCCATCAGCGTCTCCAATGCCCCTCCCCAACCCACCGCCAATCCTCGTGTGGCCCTGTCTGGACACAAATATCCACTGATGACTCCCCCAACAACTGCCGACAATGCTAATCCTGTGGCAGTCATGGTGTCCCAGGCTACATGACCTGCTCGCATCTCCAACTCAGGATCCTGAAAAACCCATCTCAATGCCTCCCTGTCACCGTCACGGTCGTAGGGAATCAACTCTCCATCAATAGGAACATGTAGAATCCTATATACATCCTCTAATGTCACTGTCATCTCACCCAGCGGTAGGTGAAACGTGCATGTCTCTGAGTGCCATCTCTCGGCCAACGCAGTCAGCAACCCCATGTTTGCCCGAAACTCGGGCACATAGAGCATATGTGTGAGACCCATCTCCTCAATGGAAATCATGTCCTGAATCGACAACTCTGGTCGCAGTCTCTGAGTCGATGGGAATCTCTCCCGTGACTCCAACATCGGCAAATACTCCTGCAGTCACACAATCAATCTTGTCAGTTATCGTGGCATTCACTGTTTATCACAAAATGCTACTCGCTACCTAAATGCATATGGCTATCTACCCTAGTGACACTCACTGTTCATCACAAAGTGTTGCTATTTATCCTAGTAGTGCTCACTGTTCATCACAAAGTACTACGTGTGTGACATTCCCTGTTCATCACAAAGTGTCACTCACATTCGCACTCCCTGTTCATCACAAAGTGCTGCCTATCCTGGTGCTCCCTGTTCATCACAAAGTGCCTTAATCTATCCTAATCTTCCTAGAGGACCTGCTTGAGTGTATCCTCTCAGCAGCTTATCCAATCGACAGCGTATGTTCATCACAGAACTGCCGATTTGACCTAAAAGACTAAAACCATGCATTTAAACACACAAACGCACTTTTACAACACACACGCGCTTTTAGCTCATAAACGCGCTTATAGACTGCATACACGCGCCTCTGCAACACAGACGCGCTTTCTGAACACAAACGTGCCTATGCCAGACACAGACGTCCCTGCATGACATAAACGCTACTAAAAATCACAGACACTGCTACATTTCACAAACGCGTCCGCATTCAACACAAACGCGGTTCCAGGCACAAACGCGCCTGGACCCGACACAGACGTGCCTGGCGCTGACACAGACGCGGTTGCGCATTTTTGCACTTTTTAAATATCCTATTCCTAGCGCATTTATTGCTCCTAAACATGCATTTATGACAAAACTCGAAATGCGCGAAAGTACGAGGAGGTTTTCGGGTACTTACCGGCTCTCCTGCATCGGCTGGTCGCTGGAATCGGCGGACACGGTTGAATCTATGAATGAATGCCATCGCTGCTGACTGCTGCTGCTCTTTTCTCGCTCTGCACTATGATCTTCTCGGGGTGTGGATGACAATGAGGATGTCTTTTGCCCGTGGCCTATCTTATAGCCTAGCCTAGCCCTCGCCTGCATTTTCCCGAGTCAGTATTCTTCATCCCGTGACTCTGTCACTCTATTCGCTCAACCCATTCTATCCCATCTTTCTTATCGAGAGATTGTCTGCAATCTTTTCAGACATTTTCATCCAATCTCTCGAGGGGGCATATAATTCCCATCCTGGGGCAACTCTGTATCAGTTCATCTTATTTTTCTTTGAAACAACACGACAAGCCGCATTGTCTCAAAGAGGGGCAAAATGTAGACACTCAAAATTGTCATGTCTAATTAAATAAATATTTTATTTATTTAATTATCTAAGCCTAATTCTTCTATTAATTAAATAAATTTTTAATTATTTAATTAATTCATTTATCCTCTTCTAGCCTTATTTCTCATTTAAATAAATACATTTATTTATTTAAATTATCCCTTTCCTAAATTAAATAAATATCTTATTTATTTAATTGTCCTGCTTCTTCTATTAATTAAATAGATCTTTATTTATTTAATTAATTCATTATCTTTTTCTACACATGACACATGTCATTCATCTCTTAATTCCTACACTACCTACCTCTTTCATTATTTTGGTATTTCTTATACCTACCCTCTAATCCTAGCCGACCTCTCTTTTTACACCTCTCAATCTTAACCCTCCATTTCATATTGTGTCTTCTATTTAAAGAGATGCTTTCTTCATTGTCAAACCCTAATGAGACATGCCTAACTACTTGATCAATTGATTACACTACAATTCTACTTGCAACCACATTCCGTTCTTTGTTGAGCTCTTGTGCATACAAAAATCTGAGAGCAAGCATATCAAACAAGATCAATGGAGATAGGAAGAATGGAGATCAAAACCCTAGTGGACATGTGATGGTATAATCTTTGTGATTTTGAGTTATTTGCATTGTCTTAGGTTATCTTCATATGTTATGGTGGATCTTTGTTCATTGTTAGGCTAGGGTTTAGTGGTTGAATCCATTTTAGTCTTTCAATATTGTTGTTTATTGCTATCCATTTTCACCATATACAGTTAGTTCCATCAAGTTTCAAACTGTCCTTCCTGAAATAGTTAGAAGATATTAGATCTCCTCAAGTTGTTAAACTTCTGCAAAAAGAGGACTAGGCTTTGATACTAATTGCTAGGTCCCAGAGACAACTGAGAGGGGGGGGTGAATCAGTTGTCCAATGAATTCAACCAAAATTAACTTAACCAAAACTTAATGCTTAATGTCGGTAAACCAAACTTTATGCCGCTAGACAGTTTTATCAGTTAATTGCAATACCGGTAAAGATTAATGCATGAAACAGAAAGACAATAACATCCACAACACATAACACAAATATTTGTATGTGGAAACCCTCTAAGGGGAAAAAAAAGGTGGGAAGCCTTACCCACAATCAAATGATACTACTGCAGATAGTATGTGTGTCAATATGGATTCTGCACATGCAAAAAGGTCATCTACCTAGAGCTCACCGCTCAATCACAAAATGAGAGTCACACTGACTACAATTGGATGGTTAAATCCAATGATAATGTACTACATAAAATAGAATCTCCATATGCTGGATTTGGTACACCTTTAGTTTTGATTGCCTTCACAAAAACCTTCCTTCAACCTTTACATGATGTCTACGTGTATAGCTCTTCTTATTTTCACATATACCTTATTACAATTATTTTTCCAATCGCATATCAATCTCACAAATGAGATCTTACATTTATACCATAACCTAAGACCAATTGAATAGGTCTTCTCACTAAAAGATATTACAATAAAATCAATTACAAATAAATCAATATCTGATGCATGATGTCATCTCAATGCATTTACAATAATAATAAATCATCTCCATAACGTGTCATGCTCATCTAGAATAGATATGCCTGCCAGTGCATAACCTAGACCTATTTGTCGGTAACAACATATATGCAAACCCGAATAAAAAAATAACCAAATTACCAAAACCAAGTGATTAATAATGTCTTTGACATAACCAGGTAGTCTCTAAGTCATTCCAAGTGCTAGTGAACAATATAATCTGTCGGTGAACCAAATGCCGATGACTGTGCATAAGTCTCTGACTTGCCAGTGAACATAACAAAGATCTCCAAATGCTGATAAGTGTTGACAAGTGATGATAGGTGTTAACATCAATGAAAAACCATATCAACATATCCAAAATACCAATAGATTATGCCATCTACAAATACTTCACAGATCAAAATCTGATCACCTTTAGATTTTAGGTAGATGTTGCTATCCTCACTTGTTCTCTGAAATCCAATATTCACAAGATGAGAATGTAACCATCCATACCATGCCCTAGGTGCTTGTTTCAATCCATATAGGGATTTGTGTAATCTACACACCATGTTACTATCTTTTGATAGGGAAAACCCATCCGGTTGATTAATATAGACTTCCTCTTCTAGGATTCCATTTAAGAACACAAACTTCACATCCATCTGATAAACCTTAAATCCCTTGAATGTTGCAAATGTAAGTAGCATTCAGACACCTTCCAGTCTAGCCATAGGAGCAAAGGTTTCTCCATAGTCTTCTCCTCCTTCCTAAGCATATCCTTTGCATACAAGTCTTGCCTTGTTCCTCACAATTGTGCCTTCTTCATTTAGCTTATTCTTGAAGACCCATTTGGTACCTATGACATTCTTGTGTTATGGTCTGGGTACCAAGGATAATGTTGCATTCTTTTCTATTTGGTCTAGATCCTCTTCCATTACCTTAATCCAATCTTCATCTGTAAGTGCTTCTTTGGATATCTTGGGCTCTAATTTAGAAATCATGCAAGAGTTTTCTTTCACCTTTCTTCTTGTGAGTATCCTTGCATTTTTATCTCCTATGATTTGCTTCAAATCATGATGTAGTTTCACATACCTAGGAATGACTCTAGCTGGTTCTACTAGTTTTTCCTCTTCTTCTTCACTTACCTCTTCTTCTTCACCTACTATAGCTTCTATCAGTATAGGAACGCTGAGATCTTTACTTATTTCTTTCTTAACCAGTTCCTAAAAGGCTATACCTGGTTCATCTTCCACTTCCTCACTACAAGTTTCCTTAGTTTCCTCAGGGGATTCATCAACCCTGACATTGATACTCTCAACAATTTTCTATGTTCTATTTTTGTAGCACTTGAGAGCTTTTCTCTTAGTGGAATATCCCAAAAATATTCCTTCATAACATTTAGCATCAAACATGTTCATATGGTCACCTCTCTTGATGTAACACTTACTACCAAACACTTAAAATAGCTCACAGTGGGAGTTTTCCCAGTCCAATAGTCCTAAGGGGTTTTAACTCTACCTTTCTTGATGAGTACCTGGTTCATAGCATAGACTACAATGCTCACTGCTTCTCTCCAAAAAGTTTGAGCAACCTTTCCTTGGATTAGCATTGTTCTAGCCACTTCAACTATAGTCTTGTTATTCCTTTCTACTAAGCCATTCTATTGTAGTGTCCTTGGGGCAGACAACTACCTCTTGATACTGCTATCTTCATAGTACTTGTTGAATTCATCATAAGTGAATTCACCTCCTTGAACAATTCTTAGGCATTTTATCTTTTGACCACTTTCCTTCTCTACTAATTCTCTAAAGGCTTTGTGTTGATATGTAGCCGACATTGTAATAAAACCCTAAAAAGGGCCGACTTTGTTTATTGCCCTAAAAATGCATGTTATAAGCGGCTAGGATGCTTAAGGCATTGGAAGGTTGATGTACTATTTTTGTTGGATAATAAGAAAGATTGGACGGCTGTGTATGGTGGACGTAACCCATTTTAGGTGAACCATGTTAAATCTCTGTGTTATCTGTGTCCTATTTTATTTCTTTATCTTTTGTATTTAAATTTGCATATAATTGTTAGTTCATATTTTCTTTGGATCTGCTTGAAACCATAACACTTTGAACTTTCCAAATCCCTCAGACTTGTCTTTCAAGAATGTGACCCACATCATTCTTGAGCAGTCATCAGTAAGAATCATGAAATACCTATCTCCCTGAATACTTCTAGTTTTCATAAGACCACACAAATTAGTATGCACAAGATCAAGTAAGTTTTCTACTAAAAAAGAGTTACCTTTGAAAGTTGAGGAAGACATCTTCCCAAGTTGACATTCTCTGGACAAAGAATTCTCTAGTTTGTTCAGCAAAGGCAATCCTCTTACTACCTTGATCTTACTAGCCTTTACAATATTATCAAAGTTCATATGACAAAGTCTCCTATGCCATATCCAATTGTCATCAAACTTCTCCATCAGACACTGACTTATCTTGGCATTCAACTAAAACAAGTTACCTCTGGTTTGCTTACCAGTGGCAATAAGTTCACCACTTTTTCCAATTATACTGCAGACTCCACCTTTGAACTCTAGAACAAGTCCTTAATCATTTTGTTGAGCAAACCTCAACAAGTTATGCTTAAGACCTTCTATCTAGTAGACATCATCCATACTACTCCTTCCATTTAGTGAGATGGATCCTTTTCCTTTTACCAAGCATGGTGCATCATTGCCGAATCTGACAACACCTCCATCATATTCTTCTAGAGACAAATTGTTTTTCCGATCACCAGTCATGTGGTGAGAACAACCACTATCAATTATCCACTCATTAGAGTTGTTAATGTGAGAGAAAAGTTCTTTCTTGTTAGACACTTCTTCCTTTACAGCTACAAACACTATGTCCTCATTCTCTTCATCCTCGGATTCTTCAACAGTAACACCTTCATCCACTACAACAAGACAATTTCTTCTATTTCCTCCTTTATACTTTCTAAACCTCTCCGGTTTATCCTTATTCTCATTGTTAGGATAGTTAATAGCCATATGTCCTATCTTATTACAGGAAAAATATTTTAAAGGAAGCTTACCTCTGTATTTTACAATACCTTTTGGAAGTCTCTTGGCAAGAAGAGCTTCAAACTCCATCAGAATCTCTTCATCATCCATACCTCTACTTTGCATGGATTCATAACTGGTACTTGCTTCTTTTCCTTTTCTGGTTGGTACAATAGATGCTCTAAAAACTGACTCAGTCTTTTGAGCACTGGCATCATAGCTATTCAACTCATATGCAGTTAATTTTGGAATGATAGAGTCTAAGGATACCTTGGTTTTGTCAATAGACCTTAGTTCCTGAATAGAAGCAACTCTAATTGCATAGACCTATAACAATGATCTCAAGAATTTATTGACAATGGTGGCATCATCAATTGTTCCACTAGTGCTCTTGATATCTCCAACAATAGTCTTGATTCTTATGCCATATTGCTGAATGGTCTCACCTTCAACCATCCTCATGTCTTCAAATTTTTGTCTAAGGCTCTCTTCCTTAGCTTGCTTTACATGCTCATCACCATCATAAATATTTTCCAATGTGTCCCATACATCTTTAGGAGTGTCCTTATCTTGTACATCAATGAACTCAATATTAGACAAACTGCTAATAAGGGCTTCCATGACTTGCCCATTTTCTTGAATTTCTCTTTTCTGATCATTGGTTAAAGTGCTAGTGGGAATTACATAGACATTCTCAACATAGATCTAGTGTTGAGCACCCAAACTCTTGATATAGATCTTCATTCCATTCTTCCATATTTTGAAGTTATCTCTATTGAACTTAGGACCTTCCCTCTTCATCATTAAGGCAGGATCTTTTACTTCAAGCAGTTAAGCTTATATCACCAAGGACCTAGAGTTTCTATGATACCAATTGACGAATAATGATGAACAACAGATACCTTAACTAGTATTAAGAGGGGGGTGAATCAGTACATACAAAAACTTCTCCACAACTTCTCAAGTTAAAACAATGCTAACCAGTTGTCTTCATTACTGAAATTAACCATGGCAATACTAGTTAGACACAGTAAGACTTCAGACAACCTAAAATGGTAAAACTGAACCCTTCAGATACATTCAATACTTGATAACTACTTCACCCATAAATATATGCATGTGGTGTGTCAACAATACCATAACTATTAGCTCTGCATGCATAATCACTTAAACAAAGAATACCTAATCATCACATGAAAAATGCACAACTCATGACACACAAATTTTTCATGTGGAAACCCAAATGGGAAAAACCATGGTGGGGATGAATACCCACAAGCTTGTTCTTGAACTCTTTTGAAGCTCGCTCTGTTAGGAGCCTAGTCTGGTTAAAGACTTTACAATAAGGTTTTGCTAGGAACCGATCCTGTTAAATATCACCCGATTAAGGGATTGATATATACCCTGTTAAAGGTTGAAACCCTGTTAAAGGTTACCTTGCTAGATGATTTAAAGAACTCAATGAACTTGAGTCACCTGGTTAGATGATTTATAGTAAGTGTGTTAAAGCTACCTAACAAAGGGATTTTCCTTTTGTTGAAATGGTTAGAAGACAACAGGTAAAGCTTTGATCTGATAACAACACTAAATGGTAAGGCAAATCCTTTTCTGTTCCTCTACTTTGCAATCACACTCTGTAGTTTTCTCTCACTGGTTTGGCAAGTATCTCATCACTCAAATACACACACAACATTTGCCAACAACTTACAATAACAAACATCAACGACCTTAAGACAACTATTAGGTCGGTAGCATAAACCCTAAACCTTAAGCATTTTAGGTTTACAATACAAGCAGTCCAATCCTGACCATCTAAACACTTTGCATAGAGCAATACAATTTCAAACAGATCACAAGACAATCTGCATCGTCCATTCTTCACTGCATATAGAAATTAGTAACTCATCATGCTTTCTTCTCACACCTCTAAGAAGAATGTTCATTCTTGAGGTAGACATTTAATGCAGTTGATCTTCACATGCAAGATCCTCAAGGAAATCCTTCACATGCACAAAGGTATGTGGCATCATGATCTCATCTTCATCTCTTAGCTAACTCATCATAGAATGTCATCAGTTGCATCGCACAAGCGAGATTGCCAAACTGGAAACCTTAGAGCTGAGACTACCAACCAGTAGTCACACTCAGTGAAACCCCGACACTGGTTCACTGCATCTCTCCATACCGGTTCACCAACTTCTTCCAATCTGCATACCAGTACACTTGCACTTATTGGCATCAATGACAACATACATTATCATCATATCAACATGTCGGTTCATCATATGCCAACAGAATCAACATTGTTAGCATGAACAACATCATCATCCATTTCATCATCTAGAATGATAAAATAAAATCTCTAATATGAAAAGAGCATGAACTATCATTTTTCATAAGAATTTTTAATCTTGGTGATATAGGCTGAACTTCATCTCTAGGGTTAGGAAAATATTGGACAAATGGGATCAATTAAAAATTTGGTCTCTTTGGGGAGGAAATGGTTTGAGAAGAAATTTTGTGAGCCTTGGCATGACATCTTCATCAATGTTCTCTCACACAATTATTTCTTTTAGTTTTAGCCTAGGGTTGTGAAGGATAAGGATTAATGAGCATAGGCTTATTTTCTTCCTTTATAGGAGTAATCGGAGTAGTCGTACTAGTTTGAGAAATAGGAGATTCCAAGCTCTTTCCTTTGTAAGGCATAGGAAGTGAGACTGCACCATATATGGGAGGAATAGAAGGTTTAGGAAGGATACCAGGTCCATCTTGAGGAGAATAAATAGGTCCAGAGACTCTAGGCTTATTTAAAGATATGATCATCTCATCCTTCAACTTTTGATAAGATAGAAAAAGGGTGTCACTTTGAGCCTTACGAGGCTCAAGTTGTTTAGGCCAAAAGTAATCAAGGGTAAAATTTCCACACTTCACTATGGGTTGGTAAAGGCTATGCTAAATTATTATGATAATGCCATTATGAGGTAATTTTAAACATTTATGAATGGTAGAAGGGACATTTTTCATGGAAGAGAGCCAAGGATGTCCCAACTTCACACAAAATTGATCTGATGTAGCAATGATAGGAAAAGTCACATTTTGGCACTCAGTACCAACCTCAATGAGAAGGGTAATAGAACCTGTATGCATGTAAAATTCATCTTATTAACAATAATCAATTAGAAACAAAGGGAAATCATGAATCCCTATCTAATCAAATAATTCTAACAAACAAGACAATGAAATAATGCAATATCAAACAAATAGGAATTAAAATAGTTCAAATCAAACTTCCTATTCCAAGATTGCATATAGCTTCCATTGCTCTTCTCTTCTCTATGGTATGATGGCTCTTAGATATTGCGCTGGTAACCTGCAAGTGACACAAAGATTTGAAGTTCGTGATTATTGAAAATGGAGATTGGATGCTCAATTTATAGATTTTTGGATAAGATTGATTGAAAGATGGAACAAATTGATCAAGAGATGGAACTCAGGTGAGCTCACATGAAAATTAATAGTTGAACTGTTGATTGTAGGAATGAAATTGAATAGATTGAATAGATTAATTGAGTCAACTGATTGAGAAAAAGCTAACTGAGGGAAGAAAAATGATGATTTGAGGAAAATTAATTGATGACAAAGAAAGCTTTATTTAGAAAAAGATAACTAAAAGATGGAAATAGAGATTGGAGAGATAAATGAATGAATGAATTAATTGATTAAATTAATTAATTTAGCATGTACTTGCATTTTAACTTAGATTTTCAATTTAATCTTTGCATGAGATTTTAATTCAAATAATTGAATTTAATTCAATTTAGTATTTGAATATATTTAGAACTTGACTTTGATTTTCAATTTGGTTTTTGAAATCATGCACATGTAACTAGAAGAATTAATTAGTTAATTAAATAATTTAAAGAAACTATTTAATTATTTAGAAATAGAATTTAATTAAATAATAAACATTATTTAATTTAAAGGATAAAATCACAATTAATTAAGTAATAAATATTTAATTAATATTTAGAAAATGGTTGAAATGATTATAAGATGATTGAAATAGAAGATAGAATAATTAGTAAGATTATGAGGAAATATGAAATAGAAGAATAAGACTAATTAACTTAATTAAATAATTAAAGAATTATTTAATCAATTAGAGGAATAATTAGTACATGATTAATCAGACATTTTTAGGTGTCTATAGAACCAATAGTATGGAAAGATAAACCATCACACACCTTAACCATAACATCAGATTTATGATATGTTACTTGATGGAATTGTAAAATGTAAAGATATTCTTCAATGATTACATTCATCATACATATTGGATCAATGAGCACTGCTTGTGAGATTTTGTCTTTGATCTTCATAGTGATATACAATGGGCCATCAAGTGCAACAATAGTCTTACTAGGATCAAAGGTAATGCATAGACACTTTGGAGGTGTAGGTTTGTCAAAAATATTCACAACATTATTATATCCTACACCAAGTTCATCATGAGAAAAGGCAAGGGACTCTAAATCAACAATATTAGGAGAGTGAGAAGGAAAAGTATTGGTGAAAATTTAGAGATTTTGATTAGGAGGAGATATGGATTTATTTCATTTTTCATTCATACTAGCTATGGATATAGTATTATTATCAATTAAGTATTTACTCTTACATTTCAAAGTACAACACTTCTTAGTATCATGGCAAGCTTGATGGTTATATTGACAAAAGGCATTGGAATGATGATAAGGTTGCAATGGATTAGAAGATTTGATTGGTCTAATAGGAGGAAGCTTTGAGATATTAGCATTTATCAATCTCGACATTGTACTATGCAAAGGCTCAAAAAGAGGAATAAACTCTTTTATAAAGTATTTGGATAAAAGGGCCACACTTGATGTTGTGGCTGCCACTTGAGTATTGATGTTGTCATTTATCTTGATGTATCCTTTGTTAGTTTTAAAATTCACAAAACATTGTTAAGCACTCTCATTCTTATCAACCAGAGCCATTGAATGAGATCATTCCAATTGACTCACTCAAAGCTAATAGTTATGAAGCACTACACACAATTGTGTAAAGGAAGTAAACTCAAAAAATTGAAGTTTATCTCTACTGTAGTTTTTCAAATTAGATTTATAAAAATTCTTTGAACATCATGAACAAACATAGGATAGGAAATTTGAGAATACAAATGCTTATATCTACCAATAAAATTATTTACTTTTCTTGAACTACATGATTACAATGAATCAAATTAGTCAAAGTTGTAGTGCCCAAACTTTTGGGCAAAAACATAGCAACAATTTTTTTTTAAACACTTAATTACTTGTGATCTATGTAAAGTTAGATGTGACAGTTCACTTAGTTTCACTAAACTGATAACTTAAGTGTCAACTTAATTAGGTCTATAATGTGAGCGAGTAAATATTTTATTTAACTCTTATCTAAAGGGGAACTTTAGAACTTCTCCCAAGTCCATGAGCAATTTAATAATTAAATTATTTAGATTTTAACCAAGAGATGAAAACCATTTAATTTCTCTTATATATAATTACTAATAAATTATATTTCAATCTATTTTAATTTGCTAATAATTCCCATTGCTATTTAAAGCTGATTAAAAGATCTCAATATTGACAATACAACTTTAATATTAATTAAATCGCCCAATTGAATTCTTCAATTTTAACTATATTAGCATTAATATAATTTCCTTATATTATTTAAACAATTCCATAACCTACTATATTAATATTAATACAACTTCATTATATTAGTATTAATTAATTGAACAAATGTATTTATAGGTTGAAAACGTCATTATAATATTTAAATCTTAAAATGTTTTCCCATTTGGACTAATTTAAATACATGATTTAAAAGCCCATTAACTTATTGCATTTGAATTAAAATGGCCAATCACATTCCTTTAATTTAAAGATTGAGAATCTTTCCCCCCCATTTCTTCCTTTTTAAATTTACCCTCTCAAATTTTAAAATAGTTGACCTAATTTTTATATTTTAAAATAAATTTCCTTTTAGGGTTTCTAAACCCACATGGGTTATTTCTATCTCCTATATTTTATTTTGAGAAAAACTAAACCCTAAGTTGGGTTAGGGTTCACCATGAAATATTTTCATGGTGGATTTACTTTTTATTGCAGGGCCTTTGGGTTTCCATGGTGGCCGAACCCTTTTTATGCTGCAGGTTTTATTTAACCATGGCGGTTGAGGCAGACAACGTTGAGTTTAAGCGCGACAGTGAATGGTTGAAGGGGGGTTGAGCAGTGGTAGTGACACTGTGGGTGGCCACATAGTGGGTCACCCCACTGTGGTCACGCCTTTGTGGTACTGCGACCAGAACAAGCACAACATGCTACGAAAAGGAAGGAACTGAAAGTTTTGTTTAATATAATTTTTTTTCAAAAAAGATTCCTATTTAATACGATTTTGATATGAAATATATATATATATATGTACATATATATATATACATATATATGTACATATATATATATATATGTGTACATATATATATATATATATATATATATATATATATATATATATGTACACACACACACACATATATATATGTGTGTGTGTGTGTGTGTATTTAAACATTACTAATTACATGCACATCAAATGAATACTAATGAATGGTTTAAATATGAACTTTTGACTAACGAATAAAGAGATTTAAAATTGATAACATAAATATATAAATGGAACTAAAAATATTTAAATGCATTCCTATTACTTTTTCTCAATATATATTACAACTAAAAATAGAACTACATCTTTACCCCTTTTCATGATAATCAATAAACAAAATAGGGAAAATAATACATTTTTGAATATATTGAATACAAGAAATTCATAGTCTCTTTCCTTCTTACAATTTTTCCAGAATTACAACCAAATATATAGAAGAAATTAAATATGAAAATGAATAATGAGGTGCACTTGCAAACACACTTTGACATCCACTTATAAGTCTATTTATTCTCCATCCTTTAACAAAAGTTTCAAACCTGCAAGCAAATGAAGCTTTCGTTGTGACTATGGAGGATCACCTCCCAACGTAGGCTTACAAGAGGCCACCCCCAAGCTAGGAGAACCAAGAACCAAATGGGATACAAACATACTCAAAACACATTCACACTTTCATAATTAACAAGGAAAACATATTCACATTTAACTCCCAACCCAGGGCTAGCACATAGTCACCGAGTCACTCAAAACAAGGGGTGAAGGTGGACCAAAATCTAAGGGGAGATCTGCAAATAAACCATTACATTCAAATTCCTTCACAAGGTTAAAATAACCTCCTAGTTCATCTCTCACATGAACAAAACATACCTTATGACCCCCAAAGGCTTCAAGCCAAAACTCCCCTTATGAACCCCAAATTTTTATAAAAAAGCAACAGAAAGGATCCCAGATCCTTGTTTATCCCTCTCTTCCAAGAAGAGAGACTCTACACCCAAAGATTTCCTAAAACCATTCATCGCAATACTACTCTTCCCTCCCAAGGGTGAGTTTAGTCTTGACTCCCATCGATTTATATACAAGAAAACCCAAATATAAATCAACATACTACAACTCAAAACAAAGTTCAAGATTTAGAAGCACACTCAACACATAAACAAAAATCAGATTTACATACAACAACATGAATGCATCTAAGCTATAGAAGGAATAACACCAACCTTCACTCTTGCAATGGTATGTGTGTTGTAGAAGAGCTGCCCAATTCCTCTTACAAGTCTCCTTAGCAAAAATTTCTATATTCAATCTAAATTCCTACTCAAAAACTTAGTCTCCAATATTGGAGAGTGGGCAATCAAAATTCCAAGTTTGAATTTCTTCCCTAAGTAGGCTCTCCTCACACTTTCCAAATTCCTTAGAAAGGATGTGAGATCCAATAGGTTTGTCTTCCCAACCTCTTACATGGTTTCTAAAAATGGAAACTAAAAAGTAAGTGAAAGTGGGGCAGAGAAACAATCACTAAAATGGAAGGTTGTCTTACCAAGGGTCAATCTTCAAAAAGCTAAATTTTCGTCCATATTGAAAAACCCACTTTTGAAGTGACCTAGCAAGCACATGTGAATGGTTACATGGCTAAAAATGTTCCTTACCCATAGGTATATCAAATGGGCCTTCAAAAGTGACCTAACATCAACTATAAGAGTTAGTTTGACCACCCAAAAACTCACCTAAAGTTTATCTATGGGTCAAACTTGATTTGACCAAACTAGAGGCTCTCTAACCAACTTATCTTTGGGACCACAACAAGATATTTGAAAATGTATAGTGTTTCACAATTTCCCTCCTAAGGACATGTCATATGCCAACTCACAACACATCACAAGTGTCAAGTGACACCATAAAATACACATCACAAAATACACTTGGCATGTCCTTTTTAGGAGAATAAAAATTAACAAATAAAAATTTGAATATGCACTCAAACATTCACTAATACAAAATTAAACACATCACATATGAGGTGTTGTCTCTCCAAATTGACAAACCCTAGATTTAATATCGTACATATGTTTGGCCTTAGTTCTTTGTGTTTCTCCATGGTCACATGGATTAAATTCCTACAAATCTCATTTCATACATCAGTAGTCCAAAACCATATTCATATATAAGTATATGAAAGGAAATACACATAAGAGACATAACATCAATTTCACAACATCTCATAAATTGATCCAAATCAAAGAATAATAGAGATAGTATCCAATTAATATTTTTCCTAGCATATCCATATGTAATCAATTACTCAATTGCATCATCATAAGAATCATATAAATCAGCTCTCCATAAGACATGCATAAATGTATCATATCATCATCAATGTGAGTACTAAAATCAACATAAGATGGAATACATCATATCCAATGATATCAAATGACCTATCAAATAGTATCTAGATCCATAATGCATCAAAATAGTGTATCAAATAATGAGTCTATCATGAAAATAAATGAAGTGCTATGACGGGCTTGGGGTAGGGCCTCACACTCTCCCCTCTAGGCATGAACTTCCTCCCAAAGTTCATAAAAAATATGGGGATACCGAGATCTCATCCATACTGCATCCTTCCATGATGTTGTAACCTCATCATAACAATCCCACTAAACCCTAACTTGGTCCAACTCTCAGCCTTGAAAAGCCAGTGTTTGGCAAGCCAAAATGTGAATGGGCTTCAAAGCCAACTTCCCATCTGAGTCCACCTGCAAGGCATCCCAATCTAGAATATGAGACTCATCATAAATATATTTCCTCAGTATAGACACATGAAACACATCGTGGATGCATGATAGGCTAGGTGGCAAAGCTAGATGATAAGAAACTAGTCCTATCCTCTCAAGGAACTCAAATGGTCTAACAAAGTAAGCAAAAAGCTTAGAACCCTTTCCATAATGGACTGGACTCTTATGCAGTTGCACTCTCAAGAAAACTCTATCTCTAACCATGTAGCTATGATCTATCCTCTTCGCATCTGTATACCTCTTCTATCTATCTTGAGCCTCTCTAAGGCACCGTCTAATCAAATCCATCTGCTACTCCATATCTCAAACTAACTCAGGACCAATGGCTAATCTATCCTCAATGCGGTCCCATCACAAATGTGTCCTACAAGGTCTTCCATACAATGCTTGATAAGGTGGCATGCCCAAGGAAGTGTGATGCTCATTATTATAGGCAAATTCTACCAAGTGAAGATACTAATCCCATCTAGTTTGATGATCCATGACATACATCTGGAGCATATCCTCCAATACCTAGTTCATCCTCTCTGTCTATCCATCAGTTTCTAGATGATAGGTTGTGCTTAAGTTGAGTTTGGTACCCAACACTTCCTATAATGCCTTCCAAAAGGAATAAGTAAAGAGGGAATCCCTATCTAAAATGATCCCACAAGAAAACCTATACCACTATTGGTACTGCAAAAGTAGTTTAGACTGGTGAGAAGTGAGCTACTTTGGTCAACTTGTCAACTATCACCATGATGGCATCATGGCGGCGAGTTGACATAGGAAGACCAATGATGAAATCCATCAAGATTGTGTCCCACTTCCACTCTGGTATCACATGAGACTAGAGCAACCCACCTGGATGGTGGTACTCTACCTTAACTCTCTATAACTTAAGGCATCGAGCTACTAGTTTTGCAATGAGTTTCCGCATACCCGACTAGTGATACAACTGTCTCAAATCTGCATGCATCTTCTTAACCCCGAGATGTGCTGCATAAGGTTCTCTATGAGCCTCAATCACAATGAAATCATACAATTTCCTAGAAGAAGGTACATAAATGTGCCCTCTATGGCATAGTAGTCCATTGGACTCTAATGAATAATCTGCATATTTCCCTTCTAAGACCTCCTGAGATTGCACTACCTAAAACACCTCCAAATACCACTCATAATTAGGCAAGTGATGCAATATGCAAACTCTCAAATTTGTATCTATAGACATAGAGTACAACTCATGATGTCTCCTAATCAAAGCATTTGCAACTACATTCTCTTTCCCCTTGATGTAGTGAACATTAAAATCATACTCACACAAGAACTCCATCCACCTCCTTTGACAAGAATGAAGGTTAGGCTGAGAAAAAATGTACTGTAAGCTCTGATGATCAGAATGAAGCTCAAAGAAATGTCCTAGAAGAAAGTGTCTCCACCTCACTAGTGCATGCACCACTACTGCAATTTCAAGGTCATGAGTAGGGTAGTTAAGCTCATGAGTCTTACATTTCCTAGACTCATATGCAATAACTTGACCACCTTGGATAAGTATTGCTCCCAAACCATCCAATGAAGCATCTATGCATACCACCAAATCAACTGAGGGATCCGGCACAACAAGAATAGGTGCACTAGTAAGTGCCTTTTTGAGTTCCTAAAAGGCCCTCTCATACTTTTATGTCCACTCAATTTTCTTTCCCTTTCGCTAAAGAGACGTGATAGGGTGTGCAACCCTAGAGAACCCCTCAACAAAGAGTCTATAATACCTGGCTAAGCCCATGAAACTCCTAACCTTTGTCACACTAGTTGGTGCTGGCCAATCCATGATAGCTCTAATCTTTGATGGGTTAATTGAGATCCCATCTCCTGATATGACATGTCCCAAATATCAGACCTTCGAACAAAAAAAGGCACACTTAGACAAGCTACCATATAATTGATTATCTCTCAAACATTGCAATACATGATTCAAGTTCTCTTCATGCTCTTCCTCATTCTAAGAATATATCAATATATCATCGAGGAACACAATCATGAATCTACCTAGAAAGGTGTGGAATACACCATTCATGAGACATGAATACTGCTGGAGCATTCGTAAGGCCAAAAGATACCACAGTGAACTCATAGTGGCCATATCTAGTTCGGAAAGCGGTTTTGTGAATATGACTCTCCACTATCCTCAACTGATGATATCCTATCTTTATATCTATCTTTGAAACACCTTGACACCTTGTAATTGATCAAATAAGTTATCAATCCTAAGCAATGGATATCGGTTCTTAATAGTAACTTTGTTTAACTACCGGTAGTCCATACATAACCATAGGGATCCATCCTTCTTCTTTACAAACATGACTAGTGCACCCCAAGGGGAGATGGTAGGACGAATGTGCCCTTTCTTTAAAAGTTCCTCAAGTTGCATCTTGAGATCATTAAGCTCATTACTGGTCATTCTATATGGTTCTCTTGAAACTGGCTCAACTCTTGGTACAATATCTATATAAAAATTGATCTATCTATGAGGTGGCATACTAGGTAGCTCAAAAGGAAAAACATCTGCAAATTCCTTCAGAATAGGATGGTCATCAAGTGAGGGTTCCTTCTCATCCTCTTCTTCATTGTCACTAATAGTGATGGCAAATAACTAACATCCCTTTCACATGCTCCACTTAAGCTGCATAGAAGAGATCATATGAAGTGATATGGGTCTCTAACCTCTTGAAATCACTGTGGAAGTACCATGATCATCCACACATGATCTTTTTCTGATGATAATCCATCTTGGCTCTATGGGCATATAGCCAATCCATGCCAAGAACAATTCCATAAGATCCTAGTGGTGTAACTCGAAGGTCTTCTATAGTGGTCATACTCCCAATTTGAAGCTGACAATCCCTAACCATAGATTTAATAGACACTCTAGCTCCTAAAGCTAACTCAACTTCCCAACTAACATCTTACCTAGTTTCCACTAGCCCACAATACTCCACAATCAATGGAGAAAAGAATCTATAGCTCCCGAATCAAATAGGATAGTAACACTACTACCTCTAATCATACCTGTGGCCTGATGCTCAGCTCGGTGGTTGTCAACCATTGCAAAAATTTTGTGGGACTTACCCATGTCCCCAACTGTAGGTTCTGAACCTGCCATGCACTAACTACTTGCCATCTGTCCCTGTGGGAAATCTCTCATCATGTGTCCCATGGCTCCACAAGTAAAGCAAGTGCCACGCGTTTGAATCTGAACACCCTATGGCCTAGAGGTGTGTATGGAACCTGTGGTCACTGATCACATCTAGGACCCTATGTCTACTATTGTTTAGTCTTAAAGCCCTAGTGTCCTTGTGGAGACCTATGCCTCTGATTCTGTTGAGTGTTCTATGGAAAGAGAGGGGGTTTGTAGGCCTGAACAATGTCTATGATTTCCCTTCCAATGGGGTTTCTAAAAACTGAATGACTGAGGTGTAGGGTTTTGGTTCTAAAACCAATCTCACATATCCTTTGGTTTACCCTGAATCTTCTCTGCTAATAAGGCCTTCTCCATGGCAACCGAAAGGCTTCCTGGATCTTCCATGCATACGGGTCCTGCTATCTAGACATTCAGTCATCTGATAAAATGGTTAACTAGCAACTTCTCATCCTTAGTGTAATCCACATATGGTAGGAGCTCAAAGAACTTTCTCTCATATTGTGACACTCTGTGTACCTTCTGTTGAAGGTCATGAAACTCATCCATTCAGTGTGCACTGACAAGGATCTATCTCTGAACCTCTCCAAGAACATGTCAACAACTATGTCATTCTTATATTCCTCTTGCCTCCACCATGTGGAAGTTGACCCTTTCAAAAGATGAATAGAAAACCATGCTTTCAGATTGCTCTCATAAGGATGCATTCTGAAGCACCTCTCTAAGCTCAAAAGCCATGACTTAGCTTCTACCCAATCGATAGATCCTAGAAATGAAGGTGGTTGTAGGTGTAGATGCTCTTTGATTTGATCTTCTAAATAATGAGGTGCCCTCTATACAATCACTGGTGGTATAATTGGTGGTGGTTCTGGTTGGTGAATTGACTCAAGCTCATGCTCAGCCTATCCCTCTATATGGATAGGAGGTGGACTCCTACTCCGTTCCCTAGCCATTGATCTATGACTCTCTGAAACTTGATGTTCTATCTGATGACCTGCTGAAGGTAGTCTATCCTGTACTATCCCTATCAAGTTCTACTGTGCATTCAAAATGTCTCATTTTGGGTCAATAGGTTATTTGGGAGGAGCTTCCTGATTCCCTTTAGGAACCAACTCTTCCTTCCCAACATCTTTGCGTGCCATGAAAGCATGTCTAGGACCCCTTCCACGTCTACGAGCTTTTCGTGTAGTCAAAGGCATCCTACATGAGTAATAAAATAAAATAAATAAATAAATACAAGGAAAACAATAATTTTAACAGAAACTCAATGGAGAAAGGTTCCTAGTGTTGGAAACCTTTCTCTGATACCAACATGTAGTGCCCAAACATTTGGGCAAAAACACAGCAACATATTTTTTTTTTAAACGCTTAATTACTTGTGATCTATGTAAAGTTAGATGTGATAGTTCACTTAGTTTCACTAAACTGATAACTTAAGTGTCAAATTAATTAGGTCTTTAATATGAGCGATTAAATATTTTATTTAACTCTTATCTAAAGGGGAAATTTAGAACTTCTCCCAAGTCCATAAGGAATTTATATTAAATTATTTAAATTTTAACCAAGAGATGAGAACCATTTAATTTATCTTAAATATAATTACTAATAAATTATATTTCAATTTCTTTTAATTTACTAATAATTCTCATTGCTATTTAAAGCTGATTAAAATATCCCAATATTGACAATACAACTTTAATATTAATTAAATCACCCAATTGAATGCTTCAATTTTAACTATATTAGCATTAATATAATTTCCTTATATTATTTAAACAATTCCATAACCTACTATATTAATATTAATACAACTTCATTATATTAGTATTAATTAATTGAACAAATATATTTATAGGGTCAAAACGTCATTATAATATTTAAATCATTAAAATATTTTCCCATTTGGACTAATTTAAATACATGATTTAAAAGCCCATTAACTTATTGCATTTGTATTAAAATTGCCAATCATATTCCTTTAATTTAAAGATTGGGAATCCCCCCCCCTCCCATTTCTTCCTTTTTCAATTGACCCTGTCAATTTTAAAATAGTTGACCTATTTTTTTATATTTTAAAATAAATTTCTTTTTAGGGTTTCTAAAATCTATGTGGGTTATTAGTATCTCCTATATTTTCTTTTTACAAAAACTAAACCCTAAGTCGGGTTAGGATTCACCATGAAATATTTTCATGGTGGATTTATTTTTTATTGCAGGGCCTTTGGGTTTCCATGGGGGACGAACCCTTTTTATGTTGTAGGTTTAATTTAACCATGGCAGCTGAGGCAGACGGTGTTAAGTTTAATAGCACTGAAGGAAATTTTAACATGGATGACGAATGTTTGAAGGGGGCCGAGCAGTGGTGGGGGCACCGCAGATGGGCACACAGTGGGTTCCAACCCAATATGAACATGACCCATAGTGGGTCGTGACCACGGTGGTTGCAAACATGAATGGGTCGCCCCACTGTGGTCGCAAATTTTTGGCGACGTGGCCGTAACAACCACAACACATTGCCAAAAGGAAGGAACCAAAAGTTTTGTTTAATATAATTTTTTGTTAAAAAATTATTCCTAGTTAATACGATTTTTGATATGAAATATATATATGTATATGTATATACATATACATATACATATACATATACATATATGTACATATACATATGGATATGTGTATACATATACATATACATATGTATATGTATATGTATATGTGTATATATATATATATATATATGCATATATACATATATGTGTGTGTGTGTATGTGTGTGTGTGTGTATAATCACTGTGTATTCACAATGTGTTTTCTAGTATATTTTATTTATCAGCAACATTTATTTTGTTAGATAATAACATTGACAGGAGATGTATTAGAGAAAATTTTGCCATCTTTTAAACTGGACACAACTAATTTTCCATCCGGTAAGCTTAAGAGTATGCTGAATGTTGTAGAATCTCATTTTGAGTCCTTGGAGAAGGGAACAAATATAAGTGTTTTGAATCATTTTAATGCCATGCGATTGAAAACATTTTTGAAGATGATTAAGGATGATAGGGTAAGCTTAGTAATTGTACTAAAGGGTATTCAAGATGCATTAGACAAAGGTGGTCATATATATAAGTTATGTCTAATTTTTCCTAAGTTTGCTATAGACATTGACAAGAAAATTAGAGAATGTGAAGGGAAGCTTGCTAGTATATCTCAGTCATATGCACCCCAATCAATCTTGGCTAGCAATTTTGAACCACAAGTTTTGAGTATATTAAATAAGATCAAGAGTCTAAACTAGGAGAAGGACAAAATTTTTGGTAGAGTAAGTGAAGTGAGGAGTCTTATCACTCCCTGGATAGATTTATTGATGAGAAGTATGAAAGATGCTAAGGATGCTTTGAATACGAGTGTTTTGACAAATAGACAGGGAGAAAAGATGCATTCCTATCTCTTTAGTGGGATGATCAACATTTTGGAGAGTTTGAAGAAGGCATGGGATAATCACTTTCTGTCCCTTAGGACAATTTTTGAAGATATTTTCAAATTTTTGTGAGAAACTGTGCAATTTTTGTATTTAAGTATTGGTAGATTCTTATCTTTGGCATTGTTGTCAAAGGGGGAGAGAGCAGAGTGAAAATGGTGTAAATTATCAGGGGGAGGTTGCATATTCTTGGTGAGTTTCAAACTTTGGAGTTTTGCACTATTGAGTGTATAGTTAATTTTTCATAGTATTGCCATCAATGCCAAAGGCAGAGATTGTTGGCAAGAGACATTGTTTTGGTGAAGATGGATGCATGAGAGATGCTTAGGAGTTGTCATTGATGACAACCTAGTTTGTAAATCACATCCAATGTACATAAATTTGATTTACCGAAAGTCATATTGTTAATAAGGCATAAGTCTAGAAGGTGGAACATAGTAACCAATAGAGCATGAGATCATTGTGCACATCTTGATTTTGGTGGTGTAATTTTAGTTGTGGTGATAAAGGAAGATGATTTGAGGTTCAAGGCAAATTATCTTGTGATCTTAATATATGGTGTTGATTAATGAGTAAGATTAAAGGTCTGGTTTCTGGTAACTCAATTAGAATAGAGATATTCTTGTGTAATATGTGTTGCGCAATCATTGGGTTAATTTTGGTGATTGGTTTCATGTTTGCAGAGTTTGAGCCAACTTGTATGAATCCTTTTATCATTCTATTTTGGTCTGCATATGGATTTGTGAGTGGATTGAGCCGACCTAAGGTTACATGTTTCATGTTGTGTGTTATGCGGTTTTTGGAAGCCGACATGGTAAAAGATTCAAATTTGTTGATGCAGATATATAAGACCAATTCATTTGAGAATTTTGAGATATGGAAAGTGTGTGAGAATTCTGCATTAGTGAATTTACCAAGGTTGGTGGATGTTATTAAAGGTTTTGGTGCTCCGGTGTATGACAATGCAGGAAAACAGAGAAGAGGGACATAATAGTTGCAGAAGTTAATTAGTACCTAACTGGAACTGCTTTTTGGCATATATAGATGTTATACTTTAGCTCATTCATTATTGTAATCAACAGTATTCACCTGTAAGGCAATGAGCCTTCCTTTGGGTTGTAGCCCTTTTGTATTTGAGCAGTGAGCTATAGGCAGGGTGCCTGAATGCAAGTGCATTCCCCTTATGTAATATTATCATACTTCTAACTATAGTATAATAATATTGTGGGTTCAAACCCCAACGTGGTTTTTCACTTTCTCGGTAGTAAAAGATGCATAAAATATATTTAAAAAAAGTTTTGAAAGGGTTGAAAATATAGTTAAAGGAATGTGAAAGATAAAAATATTTACAAGCCAAAGATTCAATGACTTTATTGATGAAGCATAATTATCTGGGCAAACAATTAAATTAATAGTTTATAATCTAAACATTTTAACGGTCTGAAACACTCCCTTAAACTTATTAAAGGGAAATTAGAATTGAGAGATTAGGAGGTAGAATTAGAATAGGAGAATATTATAACATATTATTATTATGTCATTGTCTTATGTTTTCCTAGGGTTTTCAATAGAAAATGTGTAGAAAATTCATGTTTGGAAAATGACATAATTGTTCATTGGTATAATGAGGAAATCATTATAAAATTGTCCCCAGGTTGTAATCTTCATGTTCATATTGTTGGCATTAGATTGTCATTGATGCCAATAGTTGAGAAGATGTAGTAGATAGAGATGCAGAGATAAAAAGTTATACAAAGAGAAAATGCAACTTGATAGAAAGTGTGCAAGGTGATAGCTTCACTCCCATTGGTCTGAGATGCAAAGGCATGCAAATGCATCCAGTGGACATAGATACAATGATGCAACATTAAAGTAGGCAAATTTGAGCAATGATGAGTGCTCCAAAGTGGACATAAGATTGGACAAAGATCTTTGGATGATGCATGCCCTAAAGGTAGATGAAATTGGCTGAAGTGGTGTTGCTATGGAGTTGATGAAGAGTAGATTTGTTCAAGCTGGTAGAGTAGATGTGGTTGATTATACATGGAGATATGTGTTTGTTCAAGGTTGGTATTTTTGCAGGGAGCTTGTTCATGTTGACCTAACAATGTGGTTGTTGTGACTTTTTGTATGCTTGAGGTTATCGTTGAGAGATTTAATTTTGAAAACACGTTTTGACTAAGATGGAGATTAATCAAGTCTTGTCAATGTTCTGCAAATTAGTATTGAAGCATTTAGGTTTTGTTGTGACTCTTCCCTTTCAACATGACTTCTTTCGGGCTGAGTAGACATCCAAAATCATATCAACATCCCTATTTTGAAGGGACTTTAGATGTGTCTTCTTGATATGTATTTTATCATGATTCTTTCTTTTGGTATGACTCCATTTTGGGCTCTGCAGATCCTTATTATCATACCAATATCCCCATTTATCTTTGACAATCGATCGGGTCTTGGTAATATAGATTCTTGTTCGATGTAACTTGATAGTTCAGTAAGACCTATTTCAGTCTTTGTAGACCCCCTGTGACATGTTGATATTCCTATTTTGGGGTGACATTGGATGTGTCTCATTGACAAAGTGTTTTGATGAGACTTTACCTTTCGAAAAGACTCTTCTTGCCTCTTGTCGGGATTTGGTGCTATGCTGACATGATCTTTTTTGCTATGATGTGCCAAGTGTTTAGCTGAAAATTTTTCCTTTTTGTTGTGACTTTTCTTTTTAGCAAAGCTCTTTCTACTTATTGCTGCCCCTTTTGAGCTACATTGACATGATTATTTTTGTTGTGATCTGCAAGGTGTCTTGCTGATGAAGTTGTTTCTTTTTATATGACTTGGTTTTTTGGTAAAAGGTTTTGTGCTTCATGCCGCCCCTTGGTGATATAGCATAGACTTATTTTCATTGTGACTTGAGATGTGTCTTGCTGACATTGTTTTCTTTTTGGCATGATAACCTTTTGATAGAACATGATTTTCTTCTTGTCGGCCCATTGGAGCTATACTAGCATGGGTCTTGTTTGTTATGATGGATGCAAAGTCTTGGCAAAATGATTCTAACTACAAAGGTTATGATTATGGGGTAATCTATGACTGGTTTGATTTGTTAGAATTGTACTTTGAGGAATTGCAAAATTATTTAGGGCAGCATTTTTAGATTGATTAATGGGTGGGATAGCACTTGTTTGTATCATTGGTTGAATGTTCAACAACGAGGAAGAAGTATGTTGGTACATAGGATTACTATGATCTACAGGTGGGAAAGTTATAGGAGGAGCTTTCAAGCATCATATCTTTGTCTTGAACTTGGCATTAAGTGCTTCTATTTTATCCTTTTCTAACTCCCTTTGTAGGTCTTCATTTTCTTTCCTTATCCTTTCTACCTCAATCTCATGCGACATCATTCCCTGGGGTCCTTCTTTACTTCCTAACACTAGACTCGCAGATCTATTCTCCACTACTTTCTGCTTCCCTTTGTCAATAATAGGTCTGGTAGGTTGGGGATCACTATGGAGCTCCCTACTAGGTTGTGATACAACTTTAGGTGCAGAAACAATATTTGGATCAAGGATTTCTCTAATAATAGGATCCTTCCCGTTAGTCCCAGGTTCTACTTGAGCAAACAACTCAAGCTCTACAATCTGTCTTAATAACCTATCTCTTTCAATGAGTTTGGCTTTGGTTTCATTCTCCTTTTCCTTTTCTTTCTTTTTTCTTATGGAAATCAATTGATGTACTCTCTTCTTTAGAACCTCAATCTCCTGAAACACTTCATCCTGGTGTGGCAAGGTTTCCTCTGAATCAGACACATTTAGCTGGTCGATATCAATCAGGATAATATTTCCTTCCATAGTTTTGGGAATGGAACTGGCTCTATTACTTGTACTATGCCTATCTCTCCCAGAAATGTTGGTATTAGACAATCTTTGGTGAAAGGTTTGGATACCATCATTAGTTCCAAATAGGCTAGCATGAAAACCCATAATATCATGGTCAAAGTCATGAGAAGAAGCATTGGACCTTGCATATACAAGACGCTCAGAAGACTTACCTGTTGGATTACTCTTTTGTTTCCATGACTGATTTGACTGCTCAAGAATAACAGTTCCTCTCTAGCCCTTCTTGATTGGTTCAGGTAACCCTTCATGCAACTTATTTTGAGGTTTTTTCTTCATATAAGATCTAGTATTCCTTCTCTTATTCATCTTGCTAACCTTGTGAAGTGACTGTGATTTCTTCTAAAATATCACTAGTTTTTTTTTTTTTAAACTTCAGAGTCGCCACCCAATATCTTGGGAATAAAATATATAGTTTAACATAGTGAATCACTTACAAGATACTTAAGAATGAAACTGTTGATCTTTAGAAAAGAATACAATAGTATTATAAGATGCTATGAGATAGATCAAATATTTTCTTTAGAAAGAAAAGCTCAATAATTTTTAGACTGAAACCAAGGGAACCTGATCTCAACACTTTTATGCAATAAAGACACAAATTTGTAGTATAAGACTTATCTTATTTGACTCTCCCCAGTAGAGTCACCATTTTTGTTGTGGTGACTCGGATGGGCAAAATCACTTACAATCTGATTCAATAATCTATACTAGAGATCTTTAGATTACTACCCAGTAGAGTCGTGTGTCGTGCCCAAAATTTTGGGCAAAAAAATAGAACAACAATTTTTTTTTGAACAACATAAACACATAACATAGCCTACATTAAAATAAAATCAATAGAGTTTTGTCTTAACTAAGATGTAAGTAGAATCGTTCACTAATATTGGATTAATTAACTAACTCATAAAAGAGACATTAATTAATGAGGACTAATTATCCCCTAAGAGGGTCCTCACAATTTAATTAGATATTTCAATTAACCTAATTAAATTGCCACTAATTAAAGTCGAGGGAAAATTAGATGTTTAAATTGCATCTAAATTATTCTGGGCAAATTGAATAATGTTGCGGATATCTTAAATCTACAATTTAATTAATCAAGCGCACGAAAATTTCGTTATTTATATTTAGTCAATAAGGTTTCAAATTTAATAATGTTATTTGCCAAATAATTCTAATTTATACTATAGCCAAGTTTAATTTCCCCTAAACCTTCAATTTTGACGATTTAAGAAATCTAGCCAACATTGGCCTCATAGATCAAAATTTTGTTTAAAATAATTAATAATCCTCATTTAAAAATCTCCCCCAAATTAAATTCCTCTTGACGTCCATATTTAATTAAATAGAAAAATTGTCTAAGAAACATCCTTATTAAAATTCCTTGATAAAATTACATCAATAATGCAATATGATAACTATATAAAATTTAATAAAATAAATTTAAATAGGTTATCAACTTAACCTCAAATATGTATAATTAATTGTATATATACCTATATGTAAAAATATAGCATATATAGAAATTATATACATATAAACAATTTGGGGTGACAAATTTATATTTAGACCAATTTATATATGTAAATTTCTTTAATTAAAAGAACCAACTATGCCCATTAAATTTTATAATGCAACTTACAAATAATCCCTAAATTTCAAGTTGTAATTTAAAAACTTAATTCAATTTCTCTCCCATTATTTCTACATGCAAATCCTAACCCAAATATGGGCTAGGGTTGTATTTTTATTATACCCTATTATTTTAAATGCTAACCCTAACTCGAAATTGGGTTAGGGTTGCATTTTTTTTTTATCAAGCATTCTTTTCTTTCTTTTATTTGTTTTTTGCCCTAACTCGAAATGGTTTAGGGTTTATTATATTTTATTTTCGTTTGAGTGTGTGTGTGTGTGTGTGAACTGTGTGTGTTGTGCAGGTTTGATGGCCAAGAGGCGGCGATTGAAATGGGGCAAGGTGGTGGCCGAGTGAAAGGGTGGAGGCCAAATGGAGGTTTGATTGCACAGTGTGGGGCTCCCCCAGATGCCACTGTGTGCACCTACAGTGGCAGTTGGTGCCATCCACTATGTGTACACACAGTGGCGGCCGGTGTCGTCCACTGTGTGTAAGCACAGTGGCGGCTCGGGCCATCCACTGTGTCTACACATAGTGATGGAACCCCCCCGCACTGTCCACTGTGTGTAAACACAGTGGCTTGACCTATGAGCCATCCACTGTGTTAACACACAATGGTTCGGCCCTAAGGAAAATGTCCTTTTTTTTTGTTTATGATTTTTTTTTTGTTTACAATATTTAAGATATATATATATATATATATATATATATATATATATATATATATATATATATATATGCATATCAATCTCTTAGGGTTAGGATTTCTTTTTTTTTTTGTCTCTTTCCTGAAAGAAATTTAGACCTTAATATGCAGGAATGTTTAGAAATGTACAGGCAGCCCTTAGATAGATATAGTTATATAATTTTTTTTTGAAATGATTTATCTAACATGAATGGAGTAACTTATATCCTCATGCCTAAGACTAAATCTGCAATATTTTTTTTTAAACAACAATACATTTTATGACAGTAATGATAGCAGCAAGCTTAAAAAAAAATTTAAATAGGTTTATTTATTATTTATGTTTTGTTTATAGATTAATTTTCTGCAATGAATAAATAGAAATAAAAATGACAGTATTAAATATGACTGTAGGAGCACTTTTAACTTCAATTAGATATCCATAGGAAAAGTAACCTTACATGGTTCTACTTTAGCTTTTTTTTTAGTTCTAAGTAAAATAAAATGATAGTAAACAACAACATTTAAATATTTGTAAGAAAATGCTTAAAACATTTTCATTTCTTTTTTTTTTTGCATCTCTTTTTTTTATATAAATTGCAGAGATAAATAACAACAGATTTCAGTTTAAGACAGAATTAAATAAGAATAACAACAACATAATATATTATAGAATTTAAATGAAAAGGCTTTTCTGATATGAATGGTTTGAACACAAGTTGTCAACTATTACAAATGGGTAAATACATAATTAGTCTCACATTCCTAATGAATGAGGACTTAACTAAATAACACATTTCTTTCTTTAAAATAATTACAACAAATACATTTTTATTTCTTTCTTTCTACAACTAAGTAAAATCTTCAACTCCTACCTCTCCTTTCCAAGCAACCTGCATTCAAAATTTAAGGCTGTGACCATGGGGTGCTCACCTCCCAGCCTAGTCTTACTAGAAGCCACCCCCAAGCTTGGAGAACCAAGTCCTAGATGGGTTACACTCAAGAAAACACAAACAAGTAAGGGGAAAAACACAACAAACACATTCCCATCCCCAAGGCTGAAACTTCATCACATATTGTGATGTTTTACTAGGGTGGAAGTGGACCAAGTACCTTTGAGGAGATCTGCTAGATAGTAACTCACAGCCACCTCATGGCATCCAAGAAATACAACAAAACTCATCTTAACCCCCATATCCTTATGACCCCCAAAGGCATACCTGCCATATTTTCTCCCCTTATGACCCCTGAATGCATAAACAAAACTATGCAACAAGGGTCACATGGACAAACCCTTGAGATCACTCTCATGATGAGAGCCTCTCACTCTAAGGCTATCAAACTCCTTCCACCCCCAAGACCATTTTGCCTTCCCAAGGGTAAGATTGTCTTGGATGCTCCCAAAACACAACAAAATGCATAAACATAAATAGGAAAAGAATCACATAAAGCTTTCACAAATACAATGCAAGAAAGGATACAACATTTAAATTCAAGAATCCTACATACAGATTTCAAATAAACAAGTAAGAAAAACACCAACCTTGAATTTACCAAGGGGTTTTCTAGGGATAGCTTGGAGAAGAGTAGCCCAATCCACAAAACTTTTCTGCAACACTTAGCCAAATTTTCCTATTCTCAAACTGGTTTTTTTTTTTTCCTCCAAAAATTATCCAAAATCTCTAAAGATGAAGAGTGGGTGATTATTTCACTAAGCCTCAATCTCTAGCCTAAATAGGCTTCTCTCACTCCTTCCAACCTCTTGGATAGAGTGAGGGACTCCCATTGGTTGGTCTTCCCTAGGTTTTACACACTCCCTAACCAAGGCACCTCAAGAAGAGGAATGAAATGGGGAAGAGGAATGACACAAACCAAGAAGGTTCTCTAACCAAGGATGGCACTCCTACAGATGAAATTCGTCCATCTTGGGAAAACCACTTTTTTGGGTGGTTAAACAAGCCCTAAGGGAAAGACACATGCCTAATTTTGACCTTCACCCATAGGTACCCCATGAGGCCTAATAAAAATGCTCCAAAACTGACTTTAGGAGTTGATTTAACCCTTAGAAAGTCCACCTAAAGTTAACCTACGGGTCAACTCTGAGTTGACCCTCCTTATGGCTCACTACCCTAGATTTCTTGGTACCTTCAAGGATAATTAGGAGATATAATATTTAAATAAAAATAAATCTCTCCAAAAAGGTGACATGACAATTTCCAACACAACATACAACATGTGTGTCAAGTGACACTACAAAAATAATTCCACATCACAATTACACACATGGCAATTGTCCCTTGAATGATTTAAACAATTTAATAAATACAATTCACACACATGCAAACAATTACGTTTACAAATAAAATACAATACAAATGGTGTGTTGCCTCTCCAAATAGACAACGTCTGGTTTTACGAACGTACATAGGCCTAGGCTTGATTCTTTATAATATTTCCATGGTCACATGGATAATTTCCTGTGCATCTCAATTTAAACATTAGTACTTTCCAATAGCCTCATATAATATTAAACACGTAATTAAGAATACAATTCAATCACTCTGCATAGAATTGACATTATACAATGTAATTTGCCACATATCAAAGCAATTCACATAAGCAATTCATCATAATCCTCATAATTTAATCCATTCATAAGATATGCAACCATATTTCTAGCATCATAATAAAGTTTTGCAAATCAAATAATGACATACAACATCTCAATGTTACCCTATTTAGGGTCATATAAAGTTCTATATCTATAATGCATAGAAATGAAACATCAATATATCAATGTTATCCAATTCCAGGGATCATATAAAGTTCTATATCCATAATGCATAAAAAATAAAGCATATATAATAGTTCCAACATGAAAAATACTGAAATGCTAGGATGGGTCGGGGTAGGTCCTCACACCCTCCCCTTCTAGGCATGAACGTCCTCCTCGAGTTCATCAAAAAGATGAGGGTACTGTTATCTCATACGTGCTGCATCCTCCCATGAAGTTGTAACCTCATCATAGCAATCCCACTGGACCCTAACTTGGTCCAACTCTCAACCTCGAAGGGCCAATGTCTGGCATGCCAAAATGCAAAAGGGCTTCAAAACTAGCTGCCCATTTGACTCCACCTGCAAGGCATCCCAATCTAAAATATGAGACTCATCATAGACATACTTCCTTTAAACTAATACATGAAACACATTGTGGATGCGCGACAGGCTAGGTGGAAAAGCTAGGTGATAAGCAATTGGTCCTATCCTCTCAAGGATCTCAAAAGGTCCAAAAAAGCGAGGTGTGAGCTTAGAACCCTTTCCATAATAGATTGGACTCTTATGCGGCCGCACTCTCAGAAAAACTATGTCCCCAACCTTGTAACTCTGGTCTATTCTCTTTGCATCTGCATATTTCTTCTGCCTATCCTATTTCTCTCTAAGGCACTGTCTAATCAAAATTACCTGCTGCTCCATATCATGAACCATCTCAAGACCTATGGCCACTCTATCCTCAATATGGTCCCAACTCAAAGGTGTCCTGCAAGGTCTGCCATACAAAGCCTGAAAAGGTGGCATCCCCAAAGAAGTGTGATGCACATTATTATAGGCAAACTACTAAATGAAGGTACTCCTCTCGTCTGGTCTGATGATCCATGATGTACATGTGGAGCATACCCTCTAACACCTGGTTAACCCGCTCTGTCTGTCCATCTGTCTTCGGATGATAGGCTACACTGAAATTGAGCTTGGTGCCCATTATTGCCTGTAATGCCTTCCAAAAGGAAGAAGTGAAGAGGGAATCCCTATCAGAAATAATCTTCCGTGGAACACCATGAAGCCTGACAATGTCTCGTAGGAACACCTGTGCCACTGCTAGCACTATGAAGGTAGTCTGGAGTGGTGAGAAGTGGGCCACTTTGGTCAACTTGTCAACTGTCACCAAGATAGCATCATGGCGATGAGATGACATGGGTAGACCAATGATGAAATCCATGGATATAGTATCCCACTTCCACTCTGGTATAGCATGAGACTGGAGCAACCCACCTAGATGGCGGTGCTCCTCCTTGACTCTTTGACATTCAAGGCATCGGGATACTAACCTAGCAATAAGCTACCACATACCTGGCCAATGATATAACTACCTCAAGTCTGCATGCATCTTCTTAACCCCGGGATGTACTACATAAGGAGCTCTATGAGCCTTCATGACAATGAACTCTCGCAATCCCCCAGGAGAAGGTACATAGATGCACCCTCTATGGTGTAATAGTCCATCAGACTCTATTGAGTAATCCACATACTTCCCTTCCAAGGTCTCCTCAGATCAAATCCTCTTACAAACCTCTAGATACCATCCATCCTCTGGCAACTGCTACAATATATGGTCTCTCAAATCTGTGCTCATAGCTATGGAGTATACCTCATGTCGTCTCCTACTCAAGGCATCTGCGACTACATTCTCTTTCCCCTTGATGTAGTGGACATCAAAATCATACTCGCAAAGGAACTCCATCCATCTCCTCTGGTGGGCATTAAGATTAGGCTGGGTGAAGATGTATTGCAAACTCTAATGGTCTGAATGAAGCTCGAAGTGATGACCCAAAAGGAAATGTCTCCACCTCATAAGGGCATGTACTACTGTTGCAAGCTCTAGGTCATGCGTAGGGTAGTTAAGCTCATGAGTCTTAAGTTTCCTAGACTCATATGCTATAACTCTACCCTCCTGCATAAGGACTGCTCCTAATCCATCCAAGGAAGCATCTGTGCATACCATGAAATCAGCTGTGGGGTCTGGCACAATAAGAATAGGTGCACTAGTGAGTACCCTTTTTAGGTCCTGAAAATCCCTCTCACACTTCTCTATCCATTTGAATTTCTTTCCCTTTCACTGGAGGGATGTAATTGGGTTTGCAACTCTAGAAAATCCCTCAACAAAGAGTCTGTAGTATCCTACTAAACTCATGAAGTTCCTGACCTCTGTCACACTAGTTGGCGTTGGCCAATCCATTATAGCTCTGATCTTTGATGGGTCAACTGAGATCCCATCACCGGATATAACATGCCTAAGGTACTTGACCTCTAATCTAAAGAAAGCACACTTCGACAAATTGTTGTACAATTGATTGTCCCTCAAACACTGCAAAACCTACCTCAAATGCTCCTCATGCTCCTTCTCATTCCAAGAATATATCAATATGTCATCAAGGAACACAATCACAAATCGGTTGAGGAAAGTGTGGAATACCCCATTCATGAGACTCATGAATACACCTGGAGCATTCGTAAGACCGAATGGGACCATAGTGAACTCATAGTGGCTATATCTGGTATGAAACGCTGTCTTGTGGATATCACTCTCCACAATCCTCAATTGATGATACCCTGACTTTAGATCTATTTTGGAAAACACTTTAGTGCCTTGAAGCTGAACAAACAAGTCATCGATCCTAGGCAAGGGACATCGGTTCTTGATGGTTACTTTGTTCAGTTGCCTATAATCCATGCATAACCGAAGGGACCCGTCCTTCTTCTTCACGAAGATGACTGGTGCACCCCAAGGGGAGACACTAGGACAAATGTGACCCTTCTCTAAGAGTTCCTCTAGCTACATCTTGAACTCATTAAGCTCATGTGTGGTCATCCTATAGGGTGCTCTTGAAAATGGCTTGGCTCCTGGTACCAAATCTATGTGGAAGTCAATCTCTCTGCTAGGTGGCATACTAGGTAGCTCGGCTAGAAACACATCTGCAAACTCCTCAAGGATGGGATGATCATCCAGGGAAGGCTCCCTCTCATTTTCTTCCTCTCTATCACTGATGGTGATAGCAAACAACTAGCATCCCTTTCGCATGCTTCGCTTAAGCTGCATAGCGGAAATCATATGAAGAGACACAAGCCTCTAAATCCCAGTGATTACTATGGGAGCACCATGATCATCCTCATACTTGATCTTTTTCAAGAGATAATCCATCTTGACTCTATGGGCGTAAAGCCAATCCATGCCAAGTATGACGCCATATGATCTGAGTGGTGTAACTCTAAGGTCTACTAGGGTGGTGGTATTACCGATCTAGAGTGGACATCCCTTAACCTCTGAATCCATTGACACTCTAGCCCCTGATGCTAATTCCACTTCCCAGCTGACACCTTTCCTAACTGTCACTAGCCCGTAATGCTCCACAACCAATGGAGATATAAAAGAGTCAGTCGCTCCTGAGTCAAATAATATAAAATATTGGTACTTCTGATCATACCTACAGCCTCAATGACTATGGCTTGGTGCTCTTCCAGGCCGTTGTCAACCACTACGAAGACCCTATGGGACTTTCCTATATCTCCAACTATAGGCTTTGATGCTACCATCCTCTGACTACCTGCCATCTGACCCTACGAACTCTCTCTTGCCATGTGCCCCATTTCTCCACATGTAAAACAAGCACCACGTGCCTGAAACTATGTGCCCTGAGGCTTAGAGAAAGGCTACCCACCTATCCTGCTTGAACCACTATACCCACCCCTAGAGGACTGCTGAGTCCCTACCGGAGGTGTGTATGTACCCTGTGCTCTTTGGTCGCGCCTAGGACCCTGTGACTGCCACTGCTTGGGCTTGGAGCCCTCCTGGCCCTGAGGGGGCCTCTTCCTCTGACTCTGATGTGACTACTGTAGAGGAGGGGGTTTATAGGATCCTGATGCATTTCTGTGGTTGTCTTTCCAGTGGGGTTTCTAAAACCTAAATGACTAGGGTGCCGGGTTTCAGTTCTGAAACCGATCCCTCGTGTCTTGTGACCTGACCTAAATATCCTTGGCTATCAAGGCCTTCTCCACGGCAACCCAAAGGCTTCCTGGAGCGGCCATCCTCATCAGTCCTACTATCCTGGCATTTAGTCCCCTGACAAAATAGTTGATGAGAAGCTTCTCATCTTTCAGGTAATCCATGTAAGGTAGGAGCTCAATAAACTTTCTCTTGTACTGGGTCACTGAGAGACCCTTCTATTGCGGGTCATGGAAATCAACTATCCTACGCTGCCTAAAGTGCTCTGATAGGTATCTCTCCTTGAACCTCTTTGTGAAAATTTCCCATGTGAGGGTGTCTGCAGTTAGGCCACACTTGTATCCCTCTTGTCTCCACCATGTGGAGGTTGTTCCTCTCAAAAGGTGGACTGCAACTTGTGCCTGCAGATTGCTTTCGTAAGAATGCAATGTGAAGCACTGATCTAGGCTCAAAAGCCAAGCCTCGGCCTCTACACCGTCGGTAGATCCCCCAAAAGATGATGGCTGGAGGCGTAAAACCTCTCTAATCAGATCTCCTGGTTCCCGATGTGCTCTCTCAAAGTACACAGGTGCTACTACTGGAGGTGGTCTGGGTAGATGAACAGATTGAAGCTCATGCTCAACCTAGCCCTCTATGGGATTATGAGGTGGACTCCTACTCCCTTCCCTATCTATTGATCTATGGCTCCCTGAGTTCTGGTTTTCTACATGACAGTCGACTGCTGGAAGCCTATCCTGCACTATCCCAATCAGGTTCTGAAGTGCTAATAAGATTTCTCAGTTTGGGTCAATCGGTGGTTTGGGAGGGGCCTTCGGGTTCCCTTCTGGAACTGGTTCCTCCCTATCAACATCCTCGCCTGCCATACGTGTACGCTTAGGACCCCTTCCACGCTTGCGAGCTTGTCGCATAGTCAGAGGCATCCTTATGAGAAAACAAAATAAAATAAAATAAATAAATAATTTTTGGGGAAAAATTTAATTAATTAAATAATTAAAGTGAAACGTAATGGAGAAAGGATCCTAGTGTTGGAAACCTTGCTCTCATACCAAAATGTCATGCCCAAACTTTTGTGCAAAAAAATAGAACAAATTTTTTTTTTTGAACAACATAAACTCATAACATAGCCTACATTAAAATGAAATCAATAAAGTTTTGTCCTAACTAAGATGTAAGTAGAATCATTCACTAATATTGGATTAATTAACTCACTCATAAAAGCATCATTAATTAATGTGGACTAATTATCCCCTAAGAGGGACCTCGCAATTTAATTAGATATTTCAATTAGCCTAATTAAATTGCTGCTAATTAAAGTCGAGGGAAAATTAGATATTTAAATTGAATCTAAATTATTCTGGGCAAATTGAATAATGTTGCGGATATCTTAAATCTACAATTTAATTAATTGAGTGCACACAAATTTCGTTATTTATATTTAGCCAATAAGGTTTCAAATTTAATAATGTTATTTGCCAAATAATTCTAATTTATACTATAGCCAAGTTTAATTTCCCATAAACCTTCAATTTTGACGATTTAAGAAATCTGGCCAACATTGGCCTCATAGGTCAAAATTTCATTTAAAATAATTAATAATCCTCATGTACAAATCTCCCCCAAATTAAATTCCTCTTGACGTCCATATTTAATTAAATACAAAAATTGCCTAAGAAACATCCTTATTAAAATTTGCTGATAAAATTATGTCAATAATGCGATATGATAACTATATAAAATTTAATAAAATAAATTTAAATAGGTTATCAACTTAACCTCAAATATGTATAATTAATTGTATATATACCTATATGTAAAAATATAGCATATATATAAATTATATACATATAAACAATTTGGGGTGACAAATTTATATTTAGACCTATTTATATATGTAAATTTCTTTAATTTAAAGAACCAACTATGCCCATTAAATTTTATAATGCAACTTACAAATAATCCCTAAATTTCAAGTTGTAATTTAAAAACTCAATTCAATTTCTCTCCCATTATTTCTACATGCAAACCCTAACCTAAATATGGGCTAGGGTTGCATTTTTATTATACTCTGTTATTTTAAATGCTAACCCTAACCCGTAATTGGGTTAGGTTTGCATTTTCTTTTTTATCAAGCATTTTTTTCTTTCTTTTATTTGTTTTTTTTCCTAACCCGAAATGGATTAGGGTTTATTATATTTTATTTTAGTTTGAGTGTGTGTGTGTGAACTGTTTGTGTTGTGTAGGTTTGATGGCCAATAGGCAGCAGCCGAAATGGGGCAAGGCGGTGGCCGAGTGAAAAGGTGGAGGCTGAATGGAGGTTTGATTGCATAGTGCAGGGCTCCCCCAGACGCCACTATGCATACACAGAGTGGTGGCCGGTGTCATCTACTGTGTGTACACACAGTGGCGGTCGGTGTCATCCATTGTGTCTAAGCACAGTGACGGCCCAGGCCGTCCACTGTGTCTACACACAATGGCGGCATGCCCTCACGCCGTTCACTGTGTGTAAACACAGTGGCTCATCTCGTGAGTCATCCACTATGTTAACACATAGTGGTTTGGCCCTAAGGAAAATGCCCCTTTCTTTGTTTATGATTTTTTTTCATTTACAATATTTAAGATATATATATATACAGATTCAAACATATATCTCTGTATATATATATATATATATATATATATATATATATATATATATATATATATATATATATATATATATATATATATATATATATATATATATATATATATATATATATATATATATATATATATATATGTCAATCTCTTAGGGTTAGGATATTTTATTTTTTTTTGTCTCTTTCTTGAAAGAGATTTAGACCTTAATATGCAGGAATGTTTAGAAATGTACAGGTAGCCCTTAGATATATATAGTTATATAATTTTTTTTTTAAATGGTTTATCTAACATGAATGGAGTAACTTATATCCTCATGCCTAAGACTAAATTTGCAATATTTTTTTTAAACAACAATACATTTTATGACAGTAATGATAGTAGCAAGCTTAAAAGAAAACTTTAAATAGGTTTATTTATTATTTCTGTTTTGTTTATAGATTAATTTTCTGCAATGAATAAATAGAAATAAAAATGACACTATTAAATATGACTGTAGGAGCACTTTTAACTTCAATTAGATATCCATAGGAAAAGTAACCTTACATGGTTCTACTTCAGCTTTTTTTTTTGTTCTAAGTAAAATAAAATGACAGTAAACAACAACATTTAAATATTTGTAGGAAAATACTTAAAACATGTTCATTTCTTTGAGGAAAGACACATGGCCAATTTTGGCCTTCACCCATAGGTACCCCATGAGGCCTAATAAAAATGCTCCAAAACTGACTCTAGGAGTTGATTTAACCCTTAGCAAGTCCACCTAAAGTTAACCTACGAGTTAACTCTTAGTTGACCCTCCCTGTGGCTCACTACCCTAGATTTCTTGGTACCTTCAAGGATAATTAGAAGATATAACAATTAAACAAAAATAAATCTCTCCAAAAAGGTGACATCACAATTGCCAACACAACATACAACATGTGTGTCAAGTGACACTACAAAAATAATTCCACATCACAATTACACACATGGCAATTGTCCCTTGAATGATTTAAACAATTTAATAAATACAATTTACACATGCAAACAATTATGTTTACAAATAAAATATGATACATATGGAGTGTTATCTCTCCAAATAGACAACCCCTGGTTTTACAAATGTACATAGGCCTATGCTTGATTCTCCATAATATTTCTATGGTCACATGGATAATTTCGTGTGCATCTCAATTTAAACATTAGTACTTTCCAATAGCCTCATATAATATTAAATACATAATTAAGAATACAATTCAATCACTCTGCATAGAATTGACATTATACAATACAATTTGCCACATATCAAAGCAATTCACATAAGCAATTCATCATAATCCTTATAATTTAATCCATTCATAAGATATGCAACCGTATTTCTAGCATCATAATAAAGTTCTGCAAATCAAATAATGACATACAACATCTCAATGTTACCCTATTCAGGGTCATATAAAATTCTATATCTATAATGCATAGAAATGAAGCATCAATATATCAATATTATCCAATTCCGGGGATCATATAATGTTCTATATCCATAATGCATAAAAAATAAAGCTTCCATAATAGTTCCAACATGAAAAACACTGAAATGCTAGGATGGGTCGGGGTAGGACCTCACATCGCCATTTTTGTTGTTCTCC
Organism: Cryptomeria japonica; assembly: GCF_030272615.1. Taxonomy (NCBI): domain Eukaryota; kingdom Viridiplantae; phylum Streptophyta; class Pinopsida; order Cupressales; family Cupressaceae; genus Cryptomeria; species Cryptomeria japonica. The sequence goes on from NC_081405.1 coordinate 146,788,605, forward strand.
TTTTTGAAAACTTTTGTTTCTTCTCTTTAAAAGTGAAAATTACTGCCTCTATGTCGTAATGGAAGAGAACAACAAAATCTTGAAATAAAGACAACAATATGAGGTTCCAAAATTGGGAAACCTCCTACATTTTAAGTTTATAAAAGATTGGGTAGGTGAACCCTTTTAAAGACTATTTTCTCACAAAAATAGTAAATGGTTTGCAGAAAACCAATGTAAATTCTTGCAAACTTTCCTTATTTACTAGTAAAACTAACCTAAATGGAAAATTGATTTGAATTTTAAAAAAAATATCACAAAATGCAACAAAAACCAACAGATAAACTAGTGCCTTATCTGGGCAATAGAGTCATCTACAATAGATTGCAACCTGATAAGAGAAACTAGTACACAAATCACAAGTTCCTAATCTATCAACTCTGAATATACCTGACATACACAGAGTCCTAATATGCACCAGATTTCATCATCAAATCCACACTAGAAATACTGATATCAATGACTTTGTTTAAAGTATATTTATATTTTTCTCCTTAACAAAAAGACTCAAATAAAACTTCAATAGATGCCTAGCAAATCATTCAAATAAGCAATCCTTGATTACTTAATCGGAATGAACACCAGTACTCTAACATAGAGACAATACAAGTCTGAATTTAAATTCTTTGGACTGTATATTTTATTCCTCTGTTAGAAGGTTACAAGTACTTCATATTTGACTCAGAAATTGCTAAGACAAAGGCTTGTATTAATTTTGCCAGAGTTTAGCTACAAAAATTTTTGTGTCACTTTTCTAGGTAGCCTTGGTATCATTTTATAAAAATCAGGATGCAACAAGGTTCAGACTACCTAGAAAAAAAATCTTACCCTAATAGTCATTTATTGCAAAAGTTATATTTCTATGCCATTGCAATTAAGGGAGAAATCTAGCATTCTTTTTGGGATGTGTGCTTCATTAATTCACTGGGCATTCATTTGGAAAATAGATGAAAGGGTAATTTCCTATTACCCAAGATTGGATACAACCACCATCAACTTCATAATGTCGGTGGATCATCTTGTGCTAGAGCATTGATGAGTTATTATCTAAGAAAACACACAGTCGTGCACCATTATGTTCTCTACACATCGCCTTGAATACCTTTCACCAATTTTTCACTTCGAACAAAATATAATCCGATTCGCACATGTCTTCCACTATTTCTTTTGAATATTTAAAACTTTTGGTGCCAACGGATCAGGAGCTCCTCTTTCTAAGAACCTTTCCTTTAGTCGCCATGCCGTGGCCTTTAAAGTTCAGATGTGTTTCCATTGCTGTATGGCAACAATCGTAGATCTCCCTTGAACTTGCTTAGTCTTTACTTCCTCTGAATTGTTCTTCCTATGGGTCCCACCGCTTAGTCACCAAGTCACGTGTCTTAGCCATCGAGCGTCTTTCTATTGCAACATGGTGACCACTGTCAGATCATCCATCCAACCATTAGATCCCTCTTGACATGCCCACCGGTTAATTCACCTAGGCTACCCTCTCCTCTGGCGGGCCCACCATGTGTCACTTCCTAGTTTTCTCTTATCCCACCTAGATTGCCACCATATCTACCACGTCATCAGTTGCCATGTCTCAAGGATAACCATTGGGCACCTTCACATAGTGGTATAGCGACAACCATTAGATTGGCACAAACCTGCTCGGTCTTTACCTCTTCATCCATCTGTGCTATGTGTCAGTCTGTGACTGGCCACTGGATCTACCTAAGCATGGCCTCATTCACTACCTCAGCACCACTGAACTCACCATTTGTTCTAGTTTGTTAGGCCTCAGTCTTCTAGCCAAACCTCCCATTCAGCAAGCTACTTTCATGTTTTATCGAAACCCTACTTTCATCAACAACTTTCATGTAGATGAAACTGATGCCTTCGGTGAGTCCATTTAGAGGTCCCTCAAAGCCAAGGCCTTCTCGATGTCCATTTTGATGACATCCCAACTATCTTCCTCATGTTACCACTCAACCACCACCTCTTCAGATGTGTGTCACCACGTGGCATCTTGTGATTGGCTCCAGGGTCCCTGTCCTACCACCTCAGCATGACCTAGACTCACTGTCGAAATGGAGCTCTTATTTATCATGGGGTCATGAGGGACATGCCAAATAGTTTTTTCTCATCACGACCACCATTGGATCATCTACAAATTTGCTTGCTCGTGAGGTCTCTAGTCTTTTGGGTGTTATTATTTTATGCTAGTGAGCTGGAGACTAGGTTTAAGTTGTGAGGTCTAAAATTGGTCTTTGCCGCTCACCCCCTCTGTCAGGCCTGCCACATGTCAGCCTCTGATATGCCCATGCTGTCACCACATGTTTGCCACTTGTCCACCATCTCATCAGTTGCCAAGTCACGGACATTAATAGTCGAGCATCTTTACGTTGTAACATAGTGATAGCCGTTGTATCTTTTGCGATCAGTGTTGATCTGCCTGACTTGCTCGCTAGTTATTTTTCCTTTCCATTACAAATTTTTGGTGCTTTGAGATACACACGGGGGGCCAACCACTTCTGAGCTACTACTTGCCAAAAGCCCATAAGCTTTGGCACTTAATATGTGTGGAGCTTTACATTTAAATACAACAAATTTCCCCTACGTGATCAATGTGGGATAAATGGTCTACGCCTTGAAAGTTCATTTCTTTTGTAAACCCAGTTTAGCGCCCAAGTAGAAATGCCTTACACAGGCCGATTGCATCTGCATTTAAGTTTCTTTGCTTCCCATGTGCGACGCAGGGGATTTGATGATACATTTGCCAAAAGAATTTGCCTGTGGGTTTTTATTTTTTACTCCCTCGCATTACAAAGCCACGACTCACGCAAGAGAAATAGTTGAACCTTGAACCTTGAACCAAAAAGGGTTCAAGGGTTCAAGTTCAATATGAATTACAATAATGCGCTACAAAGGTTTAATTTTTTTAAATGTTTTCATGAAAAAGAAAAAACCCTAAACCCTGAAGATTTTATATGTCCCAACAATCCATATGAAGAGGAAATGTTGCTTTGGGCCCTATACCCTCCAAATAAGAGACCCAAGATCATAGATGTAGATAAGGAATTTGGGCATATGATGAAGCTAAAACTAGGAGAGGTTAATCTGATTGTCACAACAGATTTGGAGATTGACATTGCAAAATTGAATAAGGCCCAAATGAAGTGGGTGGTAAAAGAGGATTAAAAATATAAGAATTTATATGAAGACCTGTTGAGAAGTTGTGGTCATGAAGTGCCACAGATAGCTGATATTGGTGTTCAATGTAAGAAGAAATATGAAGACTGGATGAAGGAAAACATTAAGTTAAAGAGGCAAATCAGGATTGCTAGGATAGATCCTGCTCATGTTTTGTTAAGAAATAGGTTTGAACACTTATTGGAAGTTGTCAGAGAATTCTAGACAAACTGTCAAAAGACCCTGGATAATATGGCTTCTCATAAAAGACCTTTGAACAAGCTAAAGCCATTGTTGAAAGATAAGAGTGCCGATGAGAAAGTGGTTGAGAAGATCCAGAGAAGGTTGAATAAACATAAAGAGTTTGGTGTGGATATTAAACAAGAATTTACAGATTGCAAAGATATTGTTAGGTATGGTTTACCAGATATTGTGGATGATACAGAGTAGTTAAAAGACAAAGAGATTTGGATTGCAAAATGCCAGAATGTACTTAACACATCCCTTAATGTTGCCCAGACAGATGTTTTGGATATGAAGGATGCAGGTGAGCAGATGGAGAGATTGGTTACCATGGAGATCGTTGTCAGAGATACTATGTTCAACACTAGCATTCACAAGGACAAGTAGTATTTGGAGCACATACAAAAGTGTGACACAATATTGGATGACCATAATTGATTTTTTATTTTGTGTCTAGTAGTTAAGTAGTTAGGTGTTAGGTTTTAGTTAAGTTTAGTTTAACAAAATGAAAGGGTGTGTCATTTCATTTGAATCTTTTGGATCACAGATATGTAGTGAGTCATTTTTGTATCATGAGGGGCAGCAGATAATTCCACTACTGTAAGGGTGATAAGTGTTATGTTTTAGAAAGGTCTAGTAGGAATACAAAGTTTATTTTGTGCAAACTGAATGTATTGGAGTATTTGTAAGTGAAGTTTTTGTGTACACCCTTATTCCGGAAGTTAATATACAAGATTTCATGTTTTTATCTTCAGATTGTTGTGTGTAATTTTGTGTTTGATGAAATCATATGTCCTCTTAATAAATCTTTTGGATTTGTTGTGATGTGCCATCACATGATGTTGTACCAAATGTAAAATTGGGTTTTTATTGTTCATGCAACACATAATGAAACTTTCACAGTGATGGTCTTATAATTGTCTCTTGAGTTGATAGTGATTCTTGTCCAAAAGTTATTCATTAATTGTCAGATAAAGGTACTGGTCTGTTATTGATCTTTGCTGAATAAGTTTGTAAGCATTATGTCTTTATCAAAGAAACAAATCTTCTAATTTCTATAGGTGCTGCTCTTTTTAATAATCGCTTAAAGTCCTAACAGTAATATTTTTCATAATACAACTATAATCACACTTATTTTATTAGTTTTAAAGGCATTCAATAAAAAGCACTTCTGTTATGATAGTTGTAGGAAAACCTTTTGTCATCCCTATAATTGCTAATTCTCATAGTTTAAATTCACTCAAAACAAACCTCTCTTGTGCTTGACAGTGTAAGGTACACCCACCTAGGTTTAGTGGATCCTAAACTATTGAGGGATTTGGTCTTTGACCATCCCTGTTCATTGGCCAAGGCTGATTGGATCAACTGAGGATTAGGAAAGTCTTTGGTTTTCCAATCTGTGGTTTTGGGAACCAATAGATTGGCGACTCTACTGGGAAGTTGTCATAGGAAGTGTTCAGAGTCTTTGGTGGTTGGTTTCAGACTCTACTGGAGGAAGGAGCCTAGAAGACTAATAAAAAATATTGTTCCTCTTAGGAGCTGGAGACTCTACATCTAATACATGAATAATAGTTGATACTTTGAGAAAGTAAGAGAAACCCCTAGGAATTTATCAATAAGATTAATGCAGGGGAGAAGGTCTCTGCACAAGGGACAAGATAATCTTGTTCAGTTAAGTCCAAAGAAAAGATACAAAGAAAAGAAATCAACATGAAGTATGGCATTTGGGGGTTATAAGAAGTTTCCTAGTAGAGAGGATGGCTCTTCATCTTGTGATAAATTTGAAAATATGGAGGAAAATCCTCTCTATACCTTAAATGCAAAAGATAATAATGGCGTCCATGATGAAACCCTGACTGCTGAGGAACATGAGGAGAGGTAATGGGATGAAATCATACTTAAAATGGCTGACTTAAATGGAGATGAATCCAAAATGGCAAAGGCTCTTGGGAGACAACCAAATTGGGTATTGCAAAAGCTGGGATTAAAAAGAGATACAATTCAAAGCCCTAGGTCAGAAGGGATAGAAGATGAAACTAAAGGTGAGGGAAGTAGGCCAACAACTCTTAAATATAGTCCCCCTCATATGAGAAAAATAGAGCATCCCTTTGTAACTTTTGATAACCTATTATTAAATGGAAGTAGAAGATGGAGGGATGTGCATAGGGATCAAAGTGAAGAAAGGCAAAGAAATAGCTTGAATAATGCAAGAAGGAATAGCAATGGGGGAAATGATGGGAATTGGAATAAAAATAATAGGGGTAACAATATAAATAATGATAGAGGAGGTAATGGTTATGGTAGCAACCAAAATAATGAAAATAATAGAGGTAACAATGGTAATCATGGAAATGGTAATGGTGGAAATAGAAACAACAATAATGGGAATGGAGGTAATAATGGGAACAATGGTAATAATGGGGATGGCAGAAATGGTGGATTCAAGAAAGGAAATATGAACAATCAAAACAACAATCAGGTTGGCAAATGGCATAGGATCATTGAAAGATACAAACAGTTGGATTTCATTGGCATTGTTGGTTAACCAAATCAGATCTCTAATGATTTAAGATTAGCCATCCCTAAATTCTCGAGAAATGGAATCGATTTAGCAGAACAACATGTAGTTAATGTAAAAAATACCATTAAATAATTTGAGGTTCCTCATGAAGATGTATTTAAGAAATTGTTTGTTCAATCTCTGATAGAAGATGCAGGAGAATGGTATAGAAGCCTTCTCGATGGATGTATTGGCAGCTAGCAAGAATTTGTAACATTGTTCTTGGAAGAATTTGGAGATCACAATGATCCTTCATTTGAATGCCATGAATTAACAAGTATAAAGAAGAATCAAAATGAATCAGTTGCTAAGTTTAATAAAAGATTTAATAAAGTACTAAATAGAATACCCAGAGATGTCAGACCTATTGATTCATTTCTGATTAACTTTTATTTGAGTGCTTTTGACAAGAAAACCCACTATGAGATTTTGTCTCATAGACCCGATACTCTACAACAAGCATTTAAGATAGCTGCTACCATTGAGAATAACAAGAAAGTTTTTGGGAAGGTTTCCAAGAGAGATGATCCGAAGTTGTACAATTCCAAGGTTCCCAAGAAAGATGAACTTACTCAGATCATGGACATGCTTAAGGACCTAAAGGGTAAGCAAAATCCTAATGAAAAGACACCATATAAAAACAATAAGAAAATGAATTACAATAGGCCGAGGCTGCATGATATGTCATATAACACAAAGTGGAAGGATGGGAAGCTAGTGAAGCCTAATGTAAGCAAACAAACTCTTGATCCACTAAAGAAGGCCACAAATTTTGTAGATGAATATCCATGGTGTGATGTTTGTAATCTACCTCATGTTGCGGAATAGTGCATGATTGCCCAAGGTTTGATAGAGGAGGAAAATCATAATGAGGATTATGAACCTATTGTAAATGTTCTTTCATATGATCCATATTGGGGAAGAGATGAAGACTAATCCGAGGGTGAGCAACTCTCTGATGTGCAGAAAAGGAGATAAAATCAGCATTACAGTATACAACAGGTCTTTTCAGATGATGATGATGAAGACATTCTAGCTTTGAGAAGATTGTTTCAGAATGATATAGTGCCTTTGTTAAGGAATTTAACTAAGGAAGAAAAGAAAGCCTTCACTATTACAGTAGTAGAACAAGTAAAGAGAAATTATCAGCTAAGAAATAGGAATGATGAGCAGGGCAAGCCAACAAGTGTGTTTGCCAAAGTTAAAAAACTAGATGGGAACAAAGACAACACTTTCAAAAGAAAAGATGCAAATGACAAAAAGGGAAAGGAAGTAGTACCAGGATAGACCAAGAAAGAAGAAATGCCAAAACTAACTAAGCCTATGGATAAGAGCAAGTAAGTAAGCCCACTTCAAATAGTAATTCATTCATGTCCCAGGCATTGTCTCAGGTAAAGATATCTATGCCTCTACTAGAGGTAATAAAATTTCTAGACTACAAAAATGAGATGTTGAAAATTATATCTAATGTTGGAGAAGTAAGTAGGGAAGATCGTCCTGTGGTGTATCTTGGCACGTGTATTACCAAAAATCTCACACAGGTAGATCCTTTCTATCTAACACTACAAATAAACAAAAAAATGCTAAAAAATGCATGATAGATTCAGGAGCAGCAGTAAATATCCTACCAGAGGATGTCATGAAAGAATTGGGAATGCATGTTGATACACCTTATGATAAGTTCTATGACATGGACGATAGGTCAGTTCCTGTAGTAGGAATCATGAAGGACGTTGAGGTCAGATTCCTAGCCTACCCAGACACTGCATACATGACATATATCATATTTGTACAAGTGCCTGCGAACTATGGGATGTTGTTGTCTAGATAGTGGTCCAACTTGGTGGGTGGACATGTCCAACTTGACTTGTCATATGCCATTATTCCAGTGAAAGGGACAGAGGTGAGGATAAATAGAGAATCAAGATCTGCCTACCTCATAGAAGAAGTTGATCCTGATGAAGTGACTTGCTTTTGACACTCAGATATGGACAACTTTCAAGTAAGTATTTCTAAACCTTTAAAAGTTGATAAAATTATAGAAACGGTTAAAAAAAATGAAAATTTAATTTAGAAATTGTATTTTGATGGTGCATGTATTAAGGATGGAAATGGAGCAGGAGTTGTACTTATTTCACCTAATGGAAAATCTTGTAAATAATCTTTCTTGTTAGCTTTTGAGTGTACTAATAATATTGCTGCATACAAGGCCCTCTTATTAGGACTTAAAATAGAAATAAACATGGCATTAAGTTACTAATAGTTTATGGTGATTCATAATTCGTTGTTTCACAAATTAGAAGCAAATTTGCTACAAAAAATGCAAATTTAAGAAGCTAAAGGAATGAGGTTTGGGATTACATTGAATTCTTCGATTCTTTCTCCATCAATTGGACTGAAAGGTCCAATAATATTTTGGCAGACTTCATGGCTAACCTAGCGATCAAACATAATGATATCCCTTTTGATGATATTACCCAAGTAGAAATCAAGACCAGACCACCAGTCCTTGACAATGTAAAGAGTTGGCAAGTATTTGATGATGATAGGGATTTGCTAGAGTTTTTATTTTGTGAGAATTAGTATGAGCACCAGCGAATTGATTGGAATAGACTTGTGGAGGACAAGGATGGCAAGGAGACTATACTTGGGCAAGAGGTGTTGTAGCTGAAAACAAATAAAATCCCAAAGGGATTGGTAGAGCTTGAAAGAATGTTTGATGATAAAGATATGGCAAGTTTCAGACCTAATTCAGGAGGATGTGAGGATGTTGAAAAAATAAACAGGGGAAGTGAAAGCAATCCAAGAGAAGTATATATTGGAAAAATGCTCACATCGAAAATCAAAGCAGTATTGATTAATCTGCTAAGGAAGTACAGACATGTCTTCGCTTAGTCATATGATGACCTTAAAGCATACAAAGAAGATTTGTTCCAGCATGAGATGCCCTTGAAGCCTGATGCAAAGCCTTTCAAATAGAAGAAAAGGCCAATAAACCCTACTTTGGCTCCCAAGATGAAGGAAGAGTTGATGAAAATGAGGAATGTTGGTATTATTGAGCCCATAAGGCACTCAACATGGGTGTCCAATTTGGTCCCAATCAAAAAAAATAATGGTGATATCATACTGTGTGTGGACTTTAAGAATTTAAATGTTTCATCTTTAAAAGATAATTATGCTTTACCTAACATGGAGGCTCTTTTGCAAAACATCACTGGAAATGAATTGTTATTTATGATGGGTGGCTTCTCAGGCTATAATCAAGTCAAAGTTAAGGAAACAGAGAAGTTCAAAACTACTTTCACCACACCTTGGGGCACCTATGTCTATGCTAGGATGCCTTTTGGACTAACAAATGTAGGTGCTACATTCTAGAGGGCTATCGATGTAGCCTTTGAGGGGCTGATTGATTATATCTTAGCAGTTTACCAAGATGATATGACTGCTTATTCTAAAAAAGAAGAAGATCATTGTAATGAACTAGAAAAAATCTTTATTAGAGCATTAGAATATGACATATCTTTAAATCCCAAAATGTGTCATTTTGGAATTACTGAAGGGAAATTATTAGGTCATATTGTTTCAAAAGATGGTACGAGAATCAATCCAGAAAGGATTGTTGCTATTGCTAAGATTTAGATCCTAAAACAATTAAGACAATTCAATCTTTTTTCGGCCAAATTAACTTTGTAAGAAGATTTGTTTTAAACTTCTCTGAAATTGTAAAACCTATTTCTAAAATGTTGAAAAAGGGTGCTGAAATAAAATGGACTAATGAAGCTCTTGAAGCTTTTGTAATTATCAAAAGAGCCATCAAAGAAGCCCCTATATTAAAGTCCCTTGATTTCTCTAAGACTTTCCAAGTGTTTTCATTTGCTTCATTCCATACTATTGTTGTTGTCATGTTACAAAAAAATGATGAGGGCCATGAACAACTAGTGGCATTCTTAAGCAAAACATTGAAAGCATCTGAGTTGAACTATGATTTAAATGAAAAATAGGCTTATGCTCTTGTGAAAGCTATAAAATATTTCAGACCCTATCTAGTTGGTGCCATTGTCATTACATATGTACCAAATGTTATTGTTAAAGACATCTTCATACAATCAGAGACTACTGGAAGGAGATGCAAATGGACAAACCAGATCCAAGAATTCAATATTGATATACAGATCACAAAGTTGGTGAGGGGTCAGGGTTTAGCAAAATTGATGGTAGAATCCAATCTTGAAGCAGCACAGGTAAATCAAATAGAGTTGGAAGATGCACAAATAATCATTGAAAGGTGTCCTTGGTATAAAAATATTGTTTATTACTTGAAATATATGAAGTGTCCTGATAGTCTAAATGATAGTCGGAAAAGAACTTTAAATCTTCAAACATCTAGGTATGTATACTTAAAGGAGATTTATACTAGAAAAATAGAGATGGTATTCTTTTATTGTGTCTAGATGAGTATCAAGCATTTGTTGTTTTAAAAGACTTACATGAACGTGTATGTGGAGGCCATTTCTCAGCCAAAACCACTGCTCATAAAATTCTTAATGCTAGTTATTGTTGGCCCCAAGTTTTCAAGGATTGTCATGCTTATATCTGAAAATGTGAGGCATGTCAAAAATTTTCAGAGAAGCTTAAGTATAATGTAGCTATTCCTCTTAGACCCATGCATACAGAGGAACCATTCTAGATGTGGGGTATTGACTTCATAGGGGAAATAGAAAACAAATCTAGTGGTGGGCATAAATGGATTTTGGTGGTTACTGATTATTTCACTAAGTGGGTTGAAGCCATTCCCACAAGACAGGCTACAGGAAAATTTGTGACAAAGTTTCTCTTGGAAAACATTCTGACCAGATTTGGAGTACCTTGGAAGATTGTGGTGGACAATGGGATATGTTTCAGATCCAAGGAGTTCTCTAATTTTTGTGAAAATTATGGCATCAGTTTGTCCTATTCATCACCCTACCATCCCCAAGGAAATGGACAAGAAAAATCAAGAAATAAGAACTTGTTGAAGATTATTAAAAGGATGTTGGGTGATAATAAATGAGCTTGGGATTCAAAATTGAACCTAGCAGTATGGGCTGACAGAGTAACAGTCAAGAAGTCCACAGGATTTTCTCCATATGATCTTGTATATGGAAAAGAAGAAAGATTACCCTTGAATAATTTGCTTCCAGTTTGTAAGTTTGTTACAAAGGAGTGTTCAGAGGAAGTAAACTTCATGGGGAATAGGTTGATGTAGTTGGTTGAGCTGGATGAGTATAGGAAAGAGGCTCAGGAAAGAAACATTCAGAGGCAACAAATGGTTAAGGCTTTACATGATAAAAAGGCTTGTGATAGAACATTTGAAGAAGGAGAATGTGTACTTAAATGAAATGTCAAGGACCAAGACAAAGGAAAACATGGAAAATTTGATGCACTTTGGCTAGGACCCTATATCATCTTGGAAAAAAGTGGAGAAAACTCATATTACTTGCAGGATATTGATGGTGAAGTGTTGGAATTTCCAGTCCATACTCAATACCTCAAGCGTTTCTTCTCTTGATAATTAGGGAGTATTTTTTGTATCATAGTAATATAGTTTTTTTTTTGTGTGTGTGTTATGTGTTTTAACTTTTCTATTTTGGTCTTCTTTCCAGAGATAGCTGAGATCTTGCTATGTCCTTAAAAAGAACATACATCCCCAGAAAGAGCCACTATTAGCACATATTTTAACAAAATATTTTTATGCTATATATGGATGTTTTTTGCATATAGTTTCATCATAAGAGAATTTACTACTTTATTGTATGTGCAGGTGATATGTTGCAGTGTCTTCATGAAAAGGCATCACTTGGGCATATTAAAGGGAAATGTTGAGTGTGATGGCATTCTGGTAATCTTCATCTTCACAATTAGTTTCATTGCAAGAGCACTTTTGGAAGATCAACATAGAGCAGGGTATGAACATGTTTAGAGATGTCAATGGTGTGGGAGAAACCTTACAGTATGGCTATTAAAAAGTTGCATCCAAGGAGAAAGGCTTCTTTTTTACAAAATGCAAAATTTTGCTTATCGACATAAGTCACCCTGGTGAGATCGCCCAAGGAGGATGGAGTGTGTTGATCGGAGTAACACATGCCAATGGTGAGTGGTGGGAAGAAGTGTTACTAAGTGGTAATCCATCAGGGAGAGTTACGGTGATGATATGATAAGAAGTCAAAGTCATCAGAGTAACATACACTATCGAGAATAAGGAAAAAATGTTATCCTGATACCCGATGGGGTCATCGGTGGAACTCTTGTCGATAACAGATGGAGTGATGTATTCATAGAAATGTCATCGAGTCATTGGGAGGTCCTAATTTATGTTACCCCGATACCTAATAGACTAAGTAGAGAAGGTGACTCTATCAGAGAGATTTTCTCTGATAAAGCGATACCAAGCAAAAAGGGGAGCTAGGCCATCAGGATAACATACATTGTTGGGAAGTTGTGTTTAGAGTTATCCTGATACCCCGATGAGGGAGACGAGCTTGTCGCAAATGAAGAGGTTACATCGGGAAAACTTACACCGATAGACCAAAGCAACTCGATAAGGAGACTAAGGTGCGGATTGAAATAAAAGACTCATCGGGGTAACTTACAATTGTGTTGATGCCAAATGGGTAGAATTCCATAGAGGGACAGAAGGCAGATCCATCGGGAAAGCTCTAACCATCAGAAGTAAGGAAAATATGCTACACTGACGCCCAATGAAGCAATCGGGGAAGGTTATGCCGATCAAAAAGACAAAAAGGTAACTAAAGGAATGCAAAATGTGGGTGGCGCCAAGTAATTGAATTATCAAGTAGGGTTACGTCGATTAGTCGTTGGAATATCTAATGTGACAACCATTATTTAATGCTCACAATTGGGAAGATTAGATCTGCATGAAGCAAATCTGATGAGTTTATGTTTGTTATAGGCTCTAGCTATGACATATCCAGCATAAAGAGAGGGTTTCTATGCCAGATTTATTCACAGTGTTTTTAGCCATCAGCATTGAAGTTACAGACAAGAAGCACGGGTAATTTGAAATTTCAAGCATTTAATCATGAATGCTTCTAGTTCAAAAGGGAAAAGAAAGGTTATAGAGGTTTCAGACACAAAGTCCACTAAATCAAAAAAGATGAAGTCTGTAAAGGGTGTGCAAAAGTAAAGACTAAACCAGGACATGATTGACCAAATGGAGTCATCTAGTGCTAAGTCGAGGAGGTCTAAAACCTATTTGTCATGTAAGGATCAACTAGAAGACAAGTACAAAGAGGTTGGAGATGTATGGACATCCATAAGAGGCCATGGATTGTTTCTATATCATTACCTAGGGCGAAACAAGGAGATGCCACTGTCGAACCCTTGGATGACAAATTTGGGTAGACTGGTGGTCCCAAATGTTTTTCTGAATATCAAATTATTGGAATTTCTTACCAAAAGGTACACCTAAGAAAAAAGGTGCATTCAATTGCCCAATGGGGATCCTTTCATCCGGATACATGTCGGGACTATTCATGAGGTTTTTGATGTGTCTTAAGAGCCTTACATGCCACTATCTTTTACAGACCTGGAAGAAGAGTATACCCAAATGGACACCACTCACACAGTGTGGAGGTTAGTGATTCATAAGAAGGAGAAAGGACAATTCACAAAGCAGGATGGTCCTCCTTTCGAAATTACTCTATTCAGACAATACTTGAAATACACGTACTAGGCATGTGACCAGGTCTACGGGGAAGAAGTGCCTGATGTCATAAGGATAGGCCCATTGGTCCTGGCTATAGATATTCAAATGCATGAGCCAAGGCCATTTGATTATACAACTTACTTGGCAGAGAAGTTGCATGAAGGGTTCTTGAGTTGGCAGATGAAACCTAACCCTACTTTTAAATTTTACTCATTGCTAATGCATATGGTTTTGTTTCATGGGCAGATAAAGGGTTTTCCTCTAGATGAATTAAGGGTGACTCCTAGGGACAAAGAAGGAGAGGACCAACCAGTTCAATTATGGGTATCCCTGTGGGACTCAAGGTTTGTCAAATCACATTATGTGTTGTTTGAAGAATATTTTGTTAAGCTTTTGTACAGATTGTTTGGAGTGGAATGTGATGGATCTATCTCACTTGAGATCAAGAGATTCTTGAGACCTCCTACTTTTGGAGACTCCAGGGTCAACGACAATTGGGGTGACTGGTTTGTATATCAGAATTTTACCTTTTTTAGGTTTTATGGTTTTGAGGGTGTTTTGTATATGTTTCCTATATTAGTTTCTGACAGGATTCCCTATTTAGAGATTGTTAAGAAACTGAGTATGTCAAATGCAAAGCATTTGGGTGGTGCACACAAAAAGACATTTATGCCTGGCACTTTGCATTTTGGAGACTTCACCATTCTATCTACCAAGGCTTATGACATGATAGAAAAGAAGCTGGTAGAGGAGTACAATTTATTTGAACACTAGACCTAGAAAAATTATGATCCAGAGGGGTATATCCACCACTGCAGGAAGAGCTAGAATCTAGGAGAGTATCTACATATACCCATGGAGGCTGAAGATTTATTTAGAAATAGGGAACAAAATGAGGTTGCTGCACTTTTAGAGGAATTAAAATAAAAATTAGAAGAACAGAAGTAGAGGCTTCGGGAACTAAGAGAAGGAGATTCTAAGAGTGGGTCTGATGAGAATATATCTGTATCAACCCTCCATGTGCTTGAATTAGAAGAAGTAGGAGAGAGCCAGAAGAAAATCATGGTGAAAATAAATGCCAATGCAAATGTAAGACTTAAAGAGCATGCAACTTTTTTTGCAGATGAGGTTTTTGTACAGTCAAAGGAGTTCAAGTCATTCTTGTACCATTATAAAGGGAGAAAGTTGAGAGAGAACATAAAAAATGTTACTCCAGAAAATGAAGTAGAGATGCTTAAAAAATCAAAAGAAGATATTGATGCAGAAGTGGCCACAATGACATCGCAAAGAGGGAGACAACTTCTCAGTGAGGCAGGCATCATTTTGTTCCCAGGATGCAACATAAAGTGCCCCTTTATCTTTGAAAACTTGTTGCATCCTGACAGGAAGGATGTAAAATTGGGCATACATGGTGTTGATGATATCTTTATTGGATCAAGGTATGATTCAGATGAAGAGGAAATGTTTCTTTGGGCCCTATATCCTCCAAATTAGAGACCCAAGATCATAGATGTAGATAAGGCATTTGGGCACATGATGAAGCTAAAAGTGGGAGAGGTTAATTCGATTGTCATAGCAGATTTGGGGATTGACATTGCAAAATTGAATAAGTCCCAAATGCAATGGGTGCTAAAAGAGGGTCAAAAATATAAGAATTTATATGAAGACCTATTGAGAAGTTGTGATCATGAAGCACCATAGATAGCTAATACTGGTGTTCAATGTAAGAATAAATATGAAGACCAGATGAAGGAAAGCATTAAGTTAAAGAAAAAAATCAAGACTACCAGGATAGATGTTGCTCATGTTTTGTTAACAAATAGGTTTGAACATTTATTGGAAGTTCTCAAAGAATTCTGGACAAACTATCAGAAGACTCTGGATAATATGGCTTCTCATAAAAGAAATTTGAATAGGCTGAAGGCATTGTTGAAAGATAAGAGTGCCAATGAGAAAGTGGTTGAGAAGTTCCAGAGAAGGTTGAATAAACATAAAGAGTTTGGTGTGGACATTAAACAAGAATTTACAGATTGCAAAGATATTGTTAGGTATTGTTTACCTGATATTGTGGATGATACAAAGTAGTTAAAAGACAAAGAGATTTGGATTGCAGAATGCCAGAATGTACTTAACACATCCCTTGATGTTGCTCGGAGAGATGTTTTGTCTATGAAGGATATAGGTAAGCAGATGGAGAGTTAGTTACCATGGAGATCATTGTCAGAGATACTATGTTCAACACTAGCACTCACAAGGACAACAAGTACTTGGAGCACATACAAAAGTGTGACACAATATTGGATGGCCAAAACTAATTTTTTATTTTGTGTCTAGTAGTTAAGCAGTTAGGTGTTAGGTTTTAGTTAAGTTTAGTTTAGCAAGATGAAAGGGTGTGTCCTTTCATTTGAATCTTTTGGCTCACATATATGTAGTGAGTCATTTTTGTATCATGAGGGGCAATAGATAATTCGACTACTAGAAGGGCAGCAAGTGTTATGTTTTAGAAAGGTCTAGTAGGAATAAGAAGTTTATTCTGTGCAAACTAAATGTATTGGAGTATTTGTAAGTGTAGTTTTTGTGTACACCCTTATTCCAGAAGTTAATATACAAGATATCATGTTTTTATCTTCAAATCATTGTGTGTAATTTTGTGTTTGGTGAAATCATATGTCCTCTTGATAAATCTTTTGGATTTGTTGTGATGTACCATCACATGATGTTGTGTCAAATGTAAAATTGGGTTTTTATTGTTCATGCAACACATAATGAAACCTTCACAATGATGGTCTTATAATTGTCTCTTGAGTTGATAGTGATTCTTGTCCACAAAGTTATTCATTAATTGTCAGAAAAAGGCACTTGTCTGTTAATGATATTTGCTGAATAAGTTTGTATGCATTAGGCCCTTATGAAAGAAACAAATATTCTAATTTATATAAGTACTACTCTTTTTCATAATTTCATAAATTCCTAATACTAATCTTTTGCATAATACAACTATACTCACACTTATTTTATCATTTTTCAAGGCATTCAATAAAATGTTGATAGGGAGCTTACTAGGTAAGTGCTCACAAGGCTAGTTTTTCTCAATAAGGATCAATTTTATAAGCCAAAGACTTGTAGAGTCTATTGTGTATGACTAATCAACCTATCTTGTTGTTGTAATGACAAGTACTCCATGGTTTACTTTCCTAACAAACTCCCTTTTTGGTGATGACTCTAACCCATGCACAGATCTACTCAAAATGCTTATTCCTTAAAACCACACTTTCTCATGCTTGGCTCTTGGGGCCTTCAACCTTAGGTTCTAGAGTGTACTAGGGGTCTTCCACATGGAAATGTAGGGGCAGTAAGGTATTGTTCACCTTTGAATGCTCATAATCTTGTTTGAGGTCTATAACCCTTAACTTGCTCAAATTCACTAACAAGGCTCAACTACTCCCAAATGAGGCTGCACACTATCTAGGAGTCCCAAGTAACACTTATTGGAGTACTTGGAATGTTTTCATTATGTTTCATAGGCTGCAAGTTTCATTTCTCCATCGGGTTCATGCATTCTACAAAAACTGTCATTTTTTGTGTGTGTTATGCAATAGGGCTACTAGCCTGTGGAGGCCTGATTGGCCCTTTTTTCCTCACCTAGCCCAATGATGGGCATTTCAACCAAGAAAATTATTTTGGATGGTTTTTATGAGGTCTTAGATTGAATTTTTTCAAGGTTTAGGCCACTGTTTGTGCAGGTTTAGGACTGCCCACCTTTTGTGGCATATTTGGAGGGTTTGGTAGGGTTTGGAGCAAGTAATGTTAGAAAGTCTCTCTAACTCCACTCTTCAAGCCTCTAAAATGGTTTATGACCTCTACCACATTTTTGAGAACCTTCCCTTTCTTTTTCCCTACAAGTAAAATGTTAAACACTTGGCAAGAAAGTGGGAAAACAGTAAACTGCCCTGTCGCTATCCTTTTTCTGCCTTTTACTAGTCAACAACATTTTCTCTTTGGAACCTGCAAGAATGAAGAGTTTGGAAATGGGAAACTACCTCAATGAGGTTGTAAAACATATAAAATTCCTCCTATTACATTTCCTTCAAGATACAAGGCATGGATAACGCTTTTAGAAGCATCCCAATGAGCATTTACAGATTACCATTCATAAAACAGTGAGCATACTATTTGTTTACAAAAATAGGAATGTTTGACAAAAAAAGCTTAATCCAACAAGCCAAGGTGATGATCAACACTCTGGACCATACTTCCATATCACTGCCTCATTGATTAGTTCATTCCAAATTGCTTTTGGATGACAATCTTGATTTTTAATCTTGAACTAGCCTAGTTGCTCCAACTTGCCTAGTTCACACTCAAATGCATCTTCAAACAACTTTTATAGTAGAAAAAGAAAGAAATGTACATTATATACACATGGATCAACTTGGAAGAATCCATTAGAGGAATCCCAGACTTGGATCAACCAAGTTGATACATTTTACAACTCCAAACCCCTGGCAGGGCAGCAGGTTCCCAGTTTACAAATATTTCTATACAAACACCTTGAAAATGAAAAACCAATGAAACAATTACATAGGAAGATTTATTATATCAACATATCAACTTCCAAGAAGGTACAATATAGATTTGTACAGCTATAGTATGGACTGCCCTTCAAAAGGAAAGAAAAACAGTGATAAAAGCCAAAAAAACTTGATTTCTATTAAATTTCACTTGTAAGTACAATCACCAACCCTTTCCAAGGAAAATGGATGCCTTATATAGTTTCTCCAACTACTTTTCAAGCCCTTGTATGGACATGAGGCTTCAAAAACTCATTTTGCAAGAAAATGACAATTTTGACAACTTTCTTAAGCCAAAATGACAACTTTTCTTGCTCAAAAAGGCATTTTTGACAACCTAGCCTTATCAACTTGCATAATCAACTTAGACATGCTTAAAAACACTAAACAAACATGTTTCAATGCTCTTGAAGACATTAGGAGACCTTTTTGGCAATTTTCCACATTTTTGCCAAAAATTGTCAACTCAAGGCTTGAAATGGAAGATTTGATCTCTTAAGCCCAAAATGAGATCAAAACCACTTAACATGATTCAAAATAACCTAAAACAAAAAAAAAACCTAACACAATACTTTACAAACATAAAAGCATAAAATACCCAAAAATGGGAGTTTTACTGAACTAGGTGCTCCTGCACCATACTCCCCCAAAAACAAAGAAGTCATGTGACTCCTTGAGGCAGAAAAGAAGAAGGAATGCAAACTTTCTAAAATTCAGCTTCAGGTATCCATGTAGCCTCTAAGATTGGTTTCTCCTTCCATTTGATGAGATGCTCCATGTAGGTGTGATTCCTTGTCTTTTTGAGAACTCTAGAGTCTAGAACCTATTCAACTTGGGGAAAAGAAAGAGAAGGGAGAGATAGATCAGAAAGGGATTGAGAAACATATGAAACTCTTTGAATCTCCTCAGGTGGCTGCCCTTTGAAAGCAATCAGATCTAAAACATTAAAAATGTGGGACAAAGAAACATTAGTAGGCAAATCAACTTTATAAGCATTAGACCCATACTTAGACAAGATCTTGCAAGGGCCTATCCTCCTCATCTGAAGCTTGCTTGGAACTCCCTTTTGTAGCCTTGCCTTATTCAAATGAACCATCAAATAATCACCTATGGCAAACTGAACATCTCGCTTTGTAGCATCCACTCTTGCCTTGACTTTTTGAGAGGTGTCTTGGAGAGCTTGTCTCACTTGCTCATGAACCTCCTTCATGGAGTGAGCCATGTCATCTACTATACCACTCTTATGCTGCAAGTTAGTGATATCCCTCAACTCCATTATACCCCTTGGATGCATACCATAAACAACTTCAAATGGACTTTTACCTGTAGACTAGTTAACACTGTCATTGTAGGCATATTCTGCTTGATGAATGAGCTGATCCCAACTCTGCCCATATTCCTTTGTCAAGCACCTAAGCATGTTTCCAAGAGACCTGTTCACAACTTTTGTTTGGCCATCTGTTGGTTAACGGATTGGATTTCTCAAAATTTACAAATAAATACTCATGTTGCCCAAATAGAATACCAATGATAACCAATAGTTGGGTAAATAATTATTGTTTTTACCCTCTGCATTAAGGTACAACTCCCTATATGATATTCAATAAATTTTGAATAATATATTTTTTTTATGTGATTCACTTTTAACTAGAAAGTAAACAAAAGGCTTCAACATTCACTAGTCAACACAATATGAATGCTTAATGATGGATACTGAAATTCATAACAAGACATTTGATCTCAAATGGAAATTAACTCACACGATCATAAAAAGAATATTTGAATTCTGATTGACACTCACTCATGTCTCACAGGACAAGGGGTATCAGAAAATTCAAAAGCTTACAGCTAGTTTCATTTACCAAATTGATTCACAGACTTCAAATGAAAAATCAGAGAAAAGAAACTGATACATGAACACATAATCATTCCAACAGAAATTTACGCATTTAGAACACACAGGTTTCTCAAGTTTGTATCATATATTTCATTCCACTCAAAGATGGGTATTCTACTGAAATTACAAGTGAGATTAGTCTGGTCCTCCCAATTTTACACCAAAAATTCTATATCTCGCGCAAAAACATCCTTACAGATATATATAGCTGCCAGGCTTAATTGTTTTTTTTTTAAAACCAAATGTAAATATGAAATTCATGAGACAACCATCTATAACTGAAACTAACTAAATAGCTACAAGTCGTAAATAGAGCCTTAACTAAAAGAACTAAAAACGGCCTAAATTGTCTCTGAAGTGTGCGTGGTGCCACGTATATTTCGCCACTCCATATGAGCCGTGGAGAAGTTATGAACTACTTGATAATGTGGGAGCCCAACGTGCAGGATGCATTGCTTCCAAACTTCTTTATCCATACCCACTTGTGTGACTTTAGTTTTATGCACCTCTAAGTGATCCGAACAAACAACCAACATGGACTCAATGTGAGCTACTTTGGTGAAGTCATCTCGGGTGAAAGATTTTGATTCTTTAACATAATTTATTTTCCCTTTGAAATTTTGCACCATATCCACTACCTATTCAATGGTCTATCCATCATCCTTCAGAAGTTGTACATCGATGCACTTCAAGTCTTTCTGCATCACAACAATGAGTTCTTTCAATTCTTTTAGCAACTTAATGGACTCTTCATGACCTTGTTTTATGATTGAATTCCTCCATTCAATGTTTTCCTTGGCCACATGCAGTACCTTGTCATCCAAATCATTTACTACCTTTTCTGTAAGGAAGTTCATGACACCATACTTCTGTACATCTCTCATTTGAACTAGTACTGCAGCCCATTTTTTCCTTTCCTTTTCCCATGTCGACACTTTTGTTTCCATCTCTTGAGTTACAGTCACAACATCCTCCTACACCTTTACCAGATTAGCAATATACTCTATTCCTTGCTGAATTATGAACTCAAGCCACTCTTCGAAGGTTTCTACCAGCACATGATTTCTCTGAACCTTATCCAACAAATTTTGGTTCATGGGATATTTAGGATCAAAATTCTGAGGAATCTGTGACAGGGGTTGTGGGCTGGGATGATGAATGGCATTAATATACTTCACCATCTACTTCACGGTCTATTTAAATTCTTGTTTGTCTTTCTCATCCTTCCATGTTCTGGATAACATTCGTTTAGCAGAGGACTCTAGGTGTTTTGCATCAACAGCCCTTGAAGCAGTTCCTAAATCAAGCTTTTCAACAACAAAATCCTGCTCCATTGTGTTTTCTGGATCTTTGTATGAAATAGGCCTAGCCACTTCAGCTACCCAGTGCCCTATATTTTCATCCACCTCCAACATAGCTTTTGCTTTAAGCTTTTTAGACTTAGGTGTTTTTTCGAGGCATTTGCTCACCATATCTTCCATGGGTACACTGATAGGGACTACATTGTGCTTCTTACTTATTGATGCTCCTAACCACCTTGAAATGTTTGAGGATATCTTAGCTGGTGGCGTTTGACATTTGGATGAATCCATGGTCACCAAAGTAGTCACTTGATCGGGGCCTTCCCAGACGGCTCCTTTTCTTTACCTGCATCTTGAGCTACAGGAATGTCTATTTCTGGTTCACCCATAATCACTTGCGCTTCCTCAGTATCAAGAACTATGATGGTTTCTTTTCCTATGATGTCTGCACCTTTCCTTTTACTTCTGGAATGGGTGACTCGAACCGTCGAGGGGCCAAAAAGTGGTTCCTTAAGTCTTCTAGTTTGAACCTTTTCACTTTGAGTACCAGTGACACCTGCAATATCAACAACAATGTTAGAAGAAGAAATTGGTACAGCAACATGAGATTGCTCAACTGATTTCTCGACTGAGCCGACAGTAAATTATATTCCAAGCCTACAATCTCTTAACCATTTCTCCATTCTCCTTATTACATTAAAGGTTCTTGACTGAATATTTTCTTCTTCTTTCCTATCCCAATCAATTTCAGGAATAGGTTGCGCATGAACTCTTTTGTTGAACTCCATGTCCAATACATCTTCATCTTCTGCTTCTTGTATTCCTGCAATGTTCATGGGCAATTTCAAAGTAATGATTTGCTATAAAGTGAACCTTGACCATAACCTTCTCTGGACTTCAAATTCATCAAAACAATCCTCCCAATAGTCTTCTAATTGGGGTATATGTGAAAAGTTCACATCAACATTCAGGTGCTTCACTGCATATTCTTTGTTGTCGAACCCCTGCCAAGCAACATATGGCGGTAAATTCATCTTCTTGAGTTCCAATTCTAAGTTCAATGCATCAGAAAAAGTTTGACAACTATAATGCTCGAGTTCAACTAGGAAAATTGCTTCAGATTCACTTTTCATCCCAAATCTCTTATCCACATGAGCTAGCTGTCTGCTAACCTCTAAAAGTACATAACTGTCAAGAGCATATCTGGGTAATCTGAAAGGTTCATCTTCAAAGCCTCCAATTCTGATATAGGTGAATCTAGGAAATTGAATGAAACAACTCCCATATGTGGTGACCAACTTCAATGCCTCAGGTGACATCCTATTATTCAAATTTCCTTGTAGTTCAAAAGTTAATCTTCCCACAAAGACATCATTCCATCTCAATAAATTTTCTGTGTATCTCTGTATTTGCAAATGTGGATAGCACTCGTAGACCTTCATTCCATTAACCCAAGGTTCTTGATGTAACCCTGGCCATTCTCTGATACAAGCTAAAATATAGAACAAGTATGAAGTCATGTGAAAATTAGCTATTCCAATGAAATTACTCAACCCTTCATGCAATCTCTCAGCAATTACTTGCGCCCAATCTAGGTATTTTTCACCAGCTAATAATACCTGAATGTAAAAATACATCCAGTCCTCCCAATAGAAGGCATGTGAATTCCCCTTTAGCCTGTTCAAAAGGATCATGATGTCCCCGACTTCTATGATGAAATGCTCTCTTGTTAAGGGTTTGGGCAACCTAGAACCTCCCTTTTGTATTTTAAGGAGCCAGTTCCTAGCTATGATGCTCTGATAAACACTTCTCTTCTTAGAGAAGAATGCGTATGAGGTTCCTATGGACCAATCTTCATACAACTCTTTGTGAGGAATTCCAATTGCAGCCATTATAGTTTCTCTATCAATCCACACTAGCATGTCCCCATTATTGGCTCTAATACACCTATTACCAGCATCATATCAGTTCATGCATGCGTATACTAATTCTAGGTAAGGAGCAGCAATTGGGAATGCAGTGGCCTCAACAAGACCATTGTGAACTATTTTTTCCATCATGGAGTTAGCTGTCGGGTTCTTGGCCCTCTCTAAAAAGTTATCTAGCTCATCCTGAATGAAGGCAGTATCATCTAACTCTGGAAGGGTACTAACCAAGCATGATGTTTGACCCAATTTGGGCAGAATCAGTCTCATTTTTGCTTTAAATTGCGTCAATCAGACAACATTCAACTCCGAAGCAAATAATTACACTTTCCAATTTTCAGAACTAAATAGAGCAAGGGAAAATAAGCAATTGAACTCACCTGTCTTCAACATCAAACTGTGAAACCCTCGGAAGAACTGAGCTAAATTACCTTCCACATCTCCACTCTTCTCCAACAGCAACAATAATTACCTTACCTAAGATGCCCCATATTTAAAGACGAAAAACATTGAAATGAACCAACACACGTTTCGGCTCAACTCATTCATCTGTGGAAGGTCACTTGTGATTTGATATAATTCTGACATGCTTATTAATTAGAAATCAACTCCACATAGTCGACATGCCTTCTCATGATTGTTTCCATAATTACAATTTGAGAACACGAAAAAACAAGGAAAATTCTATTTTGATTGCGTTTCCTTTTCTTCCAAGACACCATCGGGCTAACTTGAAAACACCACTTTGAACCTTGAACTCATTTTTAAAGAAGTTCATTGGTTCAAAGTTCAATGACAACAAGTCACATTTGCAAACAAGCAAAAAGAGGCAAAAGGAACGTTCAAAAACATGGGAATGAACCTTGAACCTTGAACCGTTTCAAAACAAAAGTTCAATGGTTCAAGTTCAAAGCGACTAGCAAACTAGCAACTAAGAGACAGCCACAAAACAAAACACAAAAGACCGATTGAACCTTGAACCTTGAACCAAAGAGGTTCAAAGTTCAAGTTCAATGACTATGCTAATGACAACTTAGAACTTTATGTAATGCATTTCTCTTGAACTCGAATTGTGAACTTTATTAAAGGTTCGACGAATGAGTACGAAGCTCATTTAATGAAGACTTAAGTCCTAGAAAAATAATTACCCCTTTTTTTGGATAAGCTATAAACGAAAAATAAAAAGGGGGCAACAAGTTTGTGGATGATAAGCTGAACCAAAAGAGAGATTAGTACCCAATCTCTTCCACAATGTTTTCTAGAAATGTCCAAGAAACTTAACATCCCTATCTGAAACAATGCTAGTAGGCAATCCATGTATTCTAACAATTTCCTTGAAAAATAAATAAGCAATATGACTTGCATCATGTGTTGTTTTGCAAGGAATAAAATGAGCCATTTTGCTAAATCTGTCAACCACTACAAAAATGCTATCAAATCCTACTTGAGTTCTAGGTAATCCTACCACAAAATCCATACTAATGCAATCCCAAGGCCTATGTGGAATGGGAAGAGGCTGATATAAACCAGCATTAGAGGAATTGCATTTGTCTTTCTGACATACCAAGCACTACTCAACATACCTCCTGATGTATCTCTGCATCCTAGGCCAATAATAGAACCTTTGAACCAACTCTAAGGTCTTATTGAGACCGATATGTCCACTTAAGCACCCATTGTGCTTCTATTGAATGAGATTCTCTCTCATGGAACCCTGTGGAGCACACAAATATCCACCCCTAAATAACAAACCATCCTGGAAAGTGAAATCAGCATATGCACCATGGAAGTTATTCTCAAAATATTTACAAACTTTATAAGCTTCATCAAAATCATTATCAGTAGGATACATGTCCCTAAAACTATCAATACCAATGCTCTAAACTTGAATCTCATGAATAGTTAACAACCTTCTACTCAAAGCATCTGCTACTTTATTCAACTGACCCTTCTTATGCTTAAGAGTAAAAGTGTAAGCTTGTAAGTATTCTACCCATTTAACATGCCTATGATTCAGTTTGTCCTATGAGTTCAAGAAACTGAGTGCCTGATTATCTATGTAAACAACAAACTCTTTAGGAAGAAGATAGTGTCTCCATTTCCCAAGTGCTTGTACTAATGCATAGAGTTCTAAATCATAGGATGAGTACGTTTTCTTTGCATCATTCAATTTCTCACTAAAGAATGCAACTGGTCTATTTTCTTGACTTAAAACAACTCCTACTACAATATTACTAGCATCACATTCAATAGTAAAAAGCTTATCAAAACTAGGCAAAATGAGCACTGGTTGAGTAGCTATTTTCATTTTCAGTAATTCAAACCCCTTATTTTCTGCACTTGTCTGTTGAAACTTTACCTTTACACCCCCTTTGATGGTGCCAACATTGGAGCACAAATCTCACTGAATCCCTTGATGAACTTTCTGTAAAATTGTGCTAAACCATGGAAGCTTTTAACATCACTGGCTATCTTAGGAGTTGGCCAACTGGTTATTGTTGCAACTTTTGAGTGATCCATTTTCAGATTGCCTCCTGACAACAACAAAACCAAGATGGACCAATTCTTGCTTCATAAAATCACATTTTTCAAGATTTATGGTTAGTTGTTCATCAAATAACTATTTCAAAACATTGGCTAAATGTTGTAAGTGCTCTTCCTTAGTATTGCTGAAAATAAGAATATCATCTAAATACACTACAACAAATTTGCCAATGAAATCATGTAATACTTCATTCATGAGTCTCATGAATGTACTGGGAGCATTAGAGAGTCCAAAAGGCATGACTAGCCACTCATAGAGACCTCATTTGTTTTGAAAGTTGTCTTCCACTCATCCCCCTCTTTGATTCTTATCTGATGGTAATCACTCTTCAAATCAATCTTATTGAAATACTATGCACCCCCCAAACAATCCATCAAATCCTCTATCCTTGGTATGGGAAATCTATATCTGATGGTGATTTTGTTTATAGCTCTAGAATCTGTGCAAAGTCTCCATGTACCACCCTTCTTAGGTGCCAACACTATAGGTACTGCACAAGGACTAATGCTTTTCCTAATCAAACCTTGGTCTAAGAGTTCTTATATTTGTCTTGCTACCTCTTTGTTTTGTTCAGGGGTCATCTTGTAGGCTGCCTTATTTGGCAAAGAGGCTCCAGGAATGAAGTCAATCTGATGGCTAATGGCTCTAGGAGGTGGTAAGGCTGCAAGTGTACCATCACTGATTATTTGTTTGAAGTTATCAAGGTTTTGCTACACCTCATATGGTATCTCAACTTTCTTGTCTATCTTTTCTTCCTTAGGCTTCACTATGAGCACAAATCCTACTCCTTCACCTTCTTCTAGTGTTTTTATGAACTCTTTCTCATTCACTAACAAGATGTTAGGCACCTTATTGCTGCTCTCTCCTTCTTCAGTGAGGGATTGGATCTAATAGGCTACTCCATCTTTTTTAAATGAATAGGAGTTTCTTTCCCCATGATGTTGTGCTTTTCAGTCAAACTACCATGGTCTACCCAATAGTAGGTAGAAAGCATCCATAGGGAGGATGTCAAATAGGATCCTATCTACATATCCCCCAATGTGGAAATATACCCGGGCTTTCTCATTTACCAACACATGTTGTCCCTTATTCAACCAATGACTTTATATGGCTCCTTGTGTTGTATCCTAGGTAGTTTCAATTTGCTTACTGCTTCTTCTGATATGATGTTATCTATGGATCTTGAATCTACGATCACCTTACACACCTTTCCCATGATTTTACACTTAATCCTGAACAATGCTCTTCTTTGTGAGGCCTCTGTACTATGTGGCTTCTTCATTAACACTCTCTTGATCATCAAACTCTCACCATCCTCTGAAGCTAGGTGGTTCGATGCTAAAGTTCTAGAACTACATTCATCTGCCTGAACATAATTTACCCTCTTTTCACCTCCATAGGATGAAGTAGGCTTCTCTGGGCATCTATAGGTAGGGTGGCCCAACTTTTGGCAGTTATAGCACTTCATGGTTGAGAAGTACGACCCTCTCCCTGGTCCATTAGATCTACCTCTACTCAGGTTACTTGATCCCCTACCCCTATAGTTGGGTTTGCTTCGAGAATCCCCACTTTGCTCAATAAGTTTAGACTCTCCTTGGGACCATTGATCTATGTTTCTTCCCCCAAAATTGCCTCTATGGCCTCTACCATATCTTCCCCTACCTCTTCCTCTATTGTTTTCTTCTTGCTTTCTCCTACCTTTCTCTTCCACCTTAAGTGTCGATTGATAGCACTTGTGCATGGTTTGTGGGCACAACAAGCTCATCTCTTCCTGGATGTTCCATCTTAACCGATTCATGTACCTTGCCACTTTAATACTCTCATCCTCTACTACTCTGAATCTCATGCATAGTTTCTGAAACTCTTCAGTGTAGCTACTGACATCTAGGTCTTTTTGTCTCAAGTTTTGTCTTTTCTTGTGAAGTTGTATCTCATAGTCTTCAGGAAGGTAGGTTTCTTTGATTTTGGCTACCATTGCTTTCCAGGTGGCTAGTGGTTGCTTACCTACTTTCACCCTTTCCTCTTGGATGAACTTCCACCAAGTTAAGGCTGCGCCTCTCAGCCTTGATTTGGCCACCTTGACCTTTTGTGTTTCAGTCACTCCATCACACTCAAAATGGTTTTATAACCCTTCAATCCACTCTATTAGAGCATCTGGATCCATCTTCCCACTGAAAAGGGCCACTCATTCTAAGGTCTTACCACTCATAGCTCCCAAGTCTTTCAAGAATGGTTCTTTCTCAATGACAGGGTCGGGCATGGGGACTTCATCCTCTATTGCCATCATTTTACCCTGATCTCCAACCTTAACCTGGACCTCTTCAGTTTTGACTTCTACTTCAGCTAGTTTCATTGCTAGTTGATCTAATCTTTCTCTGAGTGCCCTATTTTCCTCTTCTTGGTCTTCAACCTTCTTAGCCAATTCTGTATTGGTAACCATGTTTACCTAATGTGTCTTTCCTCTTGAATCTTTTGTTGGCTCTGATACCACTATGATAGGTAGCTTACTAGGTAAGTGCTCACAAGGCTAGTTTTGCTCAATAAGGATCAATTTTATAAGCCAAAGACTTGTAGATTCTATTGCGTATGACTACTCAACCTATCTTGTTGTTGTAATGGCAAGTACTCCATGGTTTACTTGCCTAACAAACTCCCTTTTTGGTGATGAGTCTCACCCATGCATAGATCTACTCAAAATGCTTATTCCTTTCAACCATACTTTCTCATGGCTCTTGGGGCCTTCAACCTTAGGTTCCAGAGTGTACTAGGGGTCTTCCACATGGAAATATAGGGGTAGTAAGGTATTGTTCACCTTTTAATGCTCATAATCTTGTTTGAGGTCTATAACCCTTAACTTGCTCAAATTTACTAACAAGGCTCAACTACTCCCAAAATGAGGTTGCACACTCTCTAGAAGTCCCAAGTAAACCTGTTGGACTTCTTGGAATGTTTTCATTATGTTTCATAAGCCCCAAGTTTCATTTCTCCATCGGGTTCATGCATTCTACAAAAACTGTCATTTTTTTGTGTGTTATGCAACAGGGCTACTAGCCCGTGGAGGCCTAATTGGCCATTTTTTTCCTCACCTAGCCCAATGATGGGCATTTAAATGAAGAAAATTATTTTTTATGGTGTTTATGAGGTCTTAGCTTGAATATTTTCAAGGTTTAGGCCAGTGTTTGTGCAGGTTTAGGACTGTCCACCTTTTGTGGCATATTTGGAGGGTTTGGTAGGGTTTGGAGAAATTAATGTTAGAAAGTCTCTCTAACTCCTCTCTTCTAGCCTCTAAAATGGTTTAGGACCTCTGCCACATCTTTAAGAACCTTCCCCTACTTTTTCCCTGCAAGCAAGTGGGAAAATAGTACACTGCCCTATCACTGTCCTTTTTCTACCTTTTACCAGTCAACAACATTTGCTCTTTTGAACCTACAAGAATGAAGAGTTTGGAAATGGGAAACTACCTCAATGAGGTCTTAAAACATATAAAATTTCTCCTATTACATTTCCTTCAAGATACAAGGCATGGATAATGCTTTTAAAAGCATCCCAATGAGCATTTACAAATTACCATTCACAAAACAGTGAGCATACTGTTTTTTTACAAAAATAGGAATGTTTGACAAAACAAGCTTAATCCAACAAGCCAAGGTGATGATCAGCACTCTGGACCATACTTCCATATCACTGCCTCATTGATTAGTTCATTCCAAATTGCTTTTGGATGACAATCTTGAGTTTTAATCTTGAACTAGCCTAGTTGCTCCAACTTGCCTAGTTCACACTCAAATGCATCTTCAAACCACTTTTCTGGCACAAAAATAAAGAAATGTACATTATATACACATGGATCTGTTGGTGTAAATAATTATTCATCTTGGATATTATTACACTTACTTAAGTTTACTTAGGATAATGCATTTTCATAGTAGTTTGGGTATGAGACACTTGGGTGTTTGTGCCACATTGGGATAGTGTGTGTAGGAGAAATTCCACCTTTTATGGTGTTGATCTTGTTATTACACTATCATATCCACTTATTGTGGAGTGATAATTCCACCCTTGGTGGGTGATCCACCTCATGTGGAATATTATATTATTTCTCCTACCTACCCACACCTATTTCCTACCTACCCTTGTTTCTCATTGAGCCACATGTCATATTTGTGTGCTCATACATATCCCTAGCCTTGCCTATATAAGCAGGCTCATCTACATTGTATGTAACAACTATTGAATCCAGTTGATTATTGTTGATCATTTCTATTGATGAGAATATAGTTTATTCTTGTCTTATATTGTGTCTCTATTATGTACATTTCATTGAGCTCTTGATCTTGGCAAAATCCAACATGGTATTAGAGCCATTGGGGCTTCATTGATTCGTCTTGAAGAGGCATTATTGTGACGTCAAGAGGCAGATCTGAGGAGCAGCATCTTTGGAGGCGTCCTAGACCAGATCTGACCCTGCCATTGTGTCTAGAAGGCCATTTCCATGAATTTTGGTTATAAAGTCGGCCTATTTTGGTGAGAAAAAAAATTTCTCCAATTTTGCTAGTATTGTACGGATTTCAAAAAAAATTTATTATTCAGAAAAAAAAAAAAAATTTCTTTTTTTCTGAAAAATATTTTTCGAAAAAAATTTAAAAAATTAAAAATCAAAAAATTGAAAAGTCGAAATTAGAAAAATTGAAATAAAATTAAAAAAAAAGCAGTTTTTGGGGGTCCGCAGACCCCCCCCGTGCAGAGTGTCCCTACAGGTCTGTAGCGATAGTACCTATGACATGTACCTGTACTCTGTTCTTGTCGATCGTACTTGCTTGTCCCATCGATCGTGCCTCGTTCCACCGTCGCCCGCACTGTTTCCGGCGCCGCATCCTTCTCGCCGGTCACGCTACACCGTACGCTGTCGACGCCACTGCTCTGCTATGTTCCTCCCACGCGCCTTCAGCCTACCGTGCCGATGCCTCAGTACCAGCACCTCTCGGTTCCTATGCTCCGCCTCCAGGCCCACCTCCTATGCCACGCGGACAGCAAGACCCCCGCGAATCCCGCGCCCGCCACGTGGCAAGCGACCACTGGCCCGCAGGTACAAACTTTACCTAGTCAGCTTTTCCGTACACACAGTCAGATTTCGTACGGAATTTCACATCATCTGCCATGTGGCTCATCTAGTTAGCAAATCCGTATGGTACGGATTACACAGTCAGCTGCACAGTCACCCACTGCGTCATCTGTCCGTACAGTACGGACGTCCAGTTAGTAGGGGTGAAGTTTTACGATGGTCATACGGTCGTCAAATTTAACCCCATGACTTGCTGACATCAGCGCCACATCAGCAGGGTTTGAAAATTTTTGGACCCCCTCTCATTTGCATTTTTTATTTTGCAGTTCAACTTCAAATGGCCATAACTTGCTCATTTTTGCTCCTTTTTGGGTGCAATTTTTTTTGAAATGGGCTAGAATTTTGTGCTCTCCACAGTGGTGAAGAAATTTTTTGATTTTGATGCATGGATTTTTCATAAAATGCAGTTTTTTGTGACTATACTTGAGTAATCCCAGTTTTTGCAACTTCCGAGGCTTCGTTTGGGGTCATACGACCTCCTTTTCAGGTGCCTTTTTTTTTTAAAATGTGTATTTTTTCATCTACTTTCACATGATGCTATCAGATTGATGCCATTGTAAATAAAAATTGTACTTTTAGATCTTGGCCATTTTTGGCTCTCTTGGTACTTGTATATTTGCTTGAATCTCAGTTAGATTCATTGCACTATTGATTGAAGTCTCTTGTATCTCATTTGAGAAGTTGTAAAATTTGCATCATAAGCCCACTTTGCCTTGTTCTGCAAGTGGCTCATTGTAATCGCACTAAGTATAAAGTGCCAAAATCATCACTTTAGGGGGGGTACTTTGATTGAGTGAATTTGGGGGGGTGTCTCTTGTGCTTTTGTGCTCTTGTGTTCCTTCCTTTTTCTGCTATGGGTTCTTCTAATTTTCCTCTCTTAACTCCACATAACTATGCTACTTGGAAAATTGATGCATGGAGTAAACTTATGGAAAAAGGACTCACTCATTACATTGATGGAACTATTGTTGCTCCAGATGATCCTAAGACTGATCTAGTTGGTCACTTAGATTGGCTCACTAAAAATATCATGGCAATTGGTACCTTAAGAAAGTATGTATCAAAGGATCTCATTTTTCATATTGCGAAATGTACTCTAATCAAGGATGCTTGGCAAAAGTTTGAAGACTTGTATGGTCAAGTTGATGAGATTAGGGGATATCAAATTGATAGTGATCTCACCATGTTAGATCCCAAGAACTTTGATACTATACAAGATTATGTCACTAAGGCAAATGAGTTGAGGGCACAACTCAAAGATTGTGGCATTGATAAGAAGGATACTCAATTGATATTCAATTTGATAGGCAAGCTTGCACAAGAATATGCAGCATTTGTTTCTAGTTTCCAAACCCATAGGATGACAATGGGTTCAAGCTACACAATGCCTACATTTGATGCTTTCAATGAAATTTTGATGATGGAACAAACTAAGTTGATAAGCATGGGCATTCTTAAGGCTTCTAAGTCTTGAGCATTAGTGGCAAATCAAGGGAACAAAGGAAATCAAGGAAAGGACAACTCAAACAAGAAGAAATGGCAATCAAAGCCTAAAGAAAAAGCACCATCTTCTCCACAACAAGGAGATTCATTCTCTTCCAAGAGAGATAATTCACCAAAGAGGGAAAGACCTACTTGTGCTTATTGCAAAAAGATTGGTCATGAGGAGCATTGTTGCCATTCTAAGAAGATTGATGAGATCACACATATCATCAAAAAGCATAACATTGATTTGCCTAAAGTCCACAAGAAGGATGATTCATCAACTTCAACTTCCTCACATTCAAAAGGAAAAGGGCAAGCATTCATGGCTTCTACAAGTGGAAAAACTCACTCTTTTGGAACAAGAAAAGGAAAAGCTCTATGTGCTACTATCAGTCATGATTCAGAGAGATGGCTTCTAGATTCAGGGGCTTCTCATCATATGGCATCTTTGCAGTCTATGTTCTCTACATTTGAGCCTTGCACCATGCCACAAATTTTGATGGGCAATCATACATACATGGATGTGATTGGGATAGGATCTATTGACATTGGGGATAACTCCTTCAATGATGTGTTGTGTGTACCCCACTTGACAAACAATCTCCTTTCTATCTATCAAATCACACATGGCGCAACTAAGAGAGTTGTGGAGTTCACACCTGACTCAGTTTTCATTAGAGACATGGAGACTAGAGCTATCATTGCAACTGGGGTGGTTGATCATGCATCTCAGTTATACTCCTTTTCAGATTTTGTTGATGATGATGATTTCACATTTGATGATTCTACATATGATGATCACACTTATTGTGATGGTTTAGATTTTGAGGAGAACTTTGGACACTTGAACATGGGGATTCTCACATGTGACCCCATTCTTGAGTCTTGTATTTCATCTCCTCATATTGATAACACATCACCTATTGCACTTGATGATGCATATAGTGCGATAGTTTTGCCTTCATGTGATTCAGTGCAGCAGGATATTCATTGTCTTCCAGCTTCAGATTCATGGGATGATTACTTGACAGACATTGCAGGTTTGTTTGTGGAATCCTACATTACAGATTTGGGAGACATCATTGATGACATTCATCTTCTCTTTGATGAAGGTGATCCTTCTTCGATTGTTGCGAGGGAACACTCTGACCCTCTTGTTCATTCTCTACATGATCATTCTTTCAAGGTTGACATGATTGTGGATACTTATGTACAGCAGTTGGAGGAGGTCTCTTTATTTTTTGAGGAGACATGTGAGTCTTTGGAACATGTTCTACATCTAGTTGATTATTGTTGATCATTTCTATTGATGAGAATACAGTTTATTCTTGTCCTATATTGTGTCTCTATTTTGTACATTTCATTGAGCTCTTGATCTTGGCAAAATCCAACAGGATCAACTTGGAAGAATCCATTGGAGGGATCCCAGACCTGGATCAACCAAGTTGATACATTTTACAACTCCAAACCCCTGGTAGGGCAGCAGGTTCCCAGTTTACAAATATTTTTATACAAACACCTTGCAAATGAAAAACCAATGAAACAATTACATAGGAAGCTTTATTATATCAACATGTCAACTTCCAAGAATGTATAGTATGGATTTGTATAGCTATAGTACAGGCTCCCCTTCAAAAGGAAAGAAAAACAATCATAAAAGCCAAAAAAACTTGATTTCTATTAAGTTTCACTTGTAAGTACAATCATCAACCCTTTCCAAGGAAAATAGAGGCCTTATATAGTTTCTCCAATTGTTTTTCAATCCCTTGTATGGACATGAGGCTGCAAAAACTCATTTTGCAAGAAAATGACAATTTTGACAACTTTCTTAAGCCAAAATGACAACTTTTCTTTCTCAAAAAGGCATTTTTGACAACCTAGCCTTATCAACTTGGCTAAATAACTCAGAAATGATTAAAAACACTAAACAAATATGTTTCAATTCTCTTGAAGACATTAGGAGATCTTTTTGGTAATTTTCCACATTTTTGCCAAAAATTGTCAACTCAAGGCCTGAAATGCAAGATTTGATCTCTTAAGCCCAAAATGAGATCAAAACCACTTCACATGACTCAAAACAACCTAAAACAACAAAAAAAACCTAACACAAGACTTTACAAACGTAAAAGCATAAAATACCCCAAAATGGGAGTTTTACTCAACTGGGTGCTCCTGCTCCAAAAGCACTTATGTTAGCATAGTTACAGGAAAACATTTTGTCATTCCTGCAATTGCTAATTCCCACAGTTTAAATTTACTCAAAATAAACCTCTCTTGTGCTTGAGAGTGTAAGGTACACCCACCTGGGTTTAGTGGAGCCTAAAGTGTAGAGGGATTTGGTCTTTGACCATCCTTGTTCATTGGCCAAGGCTGATTGGATCAACTAAGGATTAGGCAAGTCTTTGGTTTTCCAATCTGTGGTTTTAGGCACCAACAACACCAATTGACAAAGACTATAGTTGCATTCAAGTGGACACAAATTCATTCTCATGATTTCAAAACATTGAAAGAAAAATTATGTTCAACACCTCTTCTTATTCTACAAGATCTCTCACAACCTTTTGAGATTAAGACAGATGCTTCACAGTATGTACTTGGATCTATTTTGAAGCAAAATGGTCATCCTGTGGCCTATCATTCAGAAAAATTTTCTGCTGCTAAAAGGAACTACTCCACATATGATAAGGAATTATATGCATTGGTCCAAGGTATCAAGTATTGGACGCATTATCTTTTGGGGAAAGAAACTTTTGTTCACATTGATCACTTGCCTCTACAATTTCTTTAATCTCAAAATAAAATTGAAGAAGCTAGGCACATGAAGTGGGCTTCATATTTACAACAGTTTCACTTGGTCATCAAATATAAGAAGGAAAGCACCAAAAATGTTGCTAATTATTGGAGTCGGCCTCCTACAACACATGCTTTAACTATAGTGACCACTTCTCATTTCGGATTTCAAACATGGTCTTCTCAGTATGCTCAAGATCCCAATTTTGGCATGAAATAAACAAGTCTTCAAAATCCTCTAGCTTCTAATTTAACACCTTTTCAATATTTTCATATCAAGGAAGGGTTACTCTACAAGTTCGATAAACTTTGTGTTCCTTAAGATCATCAAGATTCACTTATCAAGGAGGCACATTCTACTCTTTATGGTGGTCATTTTGGCAAACAAAAAACACTTCATCATTTGCAATGATTCTTCTATTGGCCTCATATGCAGTGACATGTTCTCCATTTCCTCAAGTGGTGTGCAGTTTGTTGCCACTCCAAACCAACCAACAGAAAGATGGGATTCAGTATTTCTTTGCCTATTCCTTCTCATCCCTGAGAGAGAATTTCCATGGATTTAGTTAGTGGCTTTCCATTGACTTCTTGTTATCATGATTGTGCTTTTGTGGTTGTTGATCAATTCAACAAGATGGCTAAGTTCATTCTATGTTGCAAGACAAGTTCTACACATGACTTAGCCCAACTCTTTTTTGACTATGTTTGGAGATCTTTTGGTTTACAAACTGGCATTGTTTTTTATTGTGACTCATGTTTTATGGGTCATTTCTAGCAATCTTTGTGGAAGATTTTGGGAGTTTCCCTTAACTTTTCCACCTGTTTTCATCCTTATTAAGATGGTCAGACTGAAGTTGTGAATCAAAATATTATATAGAGTTCATGGATTTATCACCATTTCTCTCCTTCCAAGTAGGATTTGAGCCTAACCAGTATAGAGCATTCATACAACCGAGCAGTTCACTCATCTACAAGTCACTTACCTTTTGAGGTATGTCTTGGTTTTTCAGACTTTGGCTCCATATGAGTTTCCCTTATCCTTACCATCTTTGGCCACAATATTGTAGTGTCATAAAATTGTGACCCCTACAATTTGCAACCACGTTAGGATCTTCTTGTTGGAGATTTGAATCCCCAAGCTTGATCAAAGACTTGATACTTGCTCATCCCTAGAAACTGCACTTTTTCTACCCTCCGCACTACTTGAACTTGCTTCATGCCCTGATATAAGGGCAGACAGGGGCATGGAACCCCTATCCCTACCCTATTTTGGGCCCCCCTATGTCCTATCTTTGCATTGGTGTTTACACTTAAAGTGAGAAAACTTTCCTTGTGTCGACCTATGATGAAAAATCAGTCAATTAACCCTAACTGATGGATATATAAGTCACATTTGTCCTCTCATTTGCAAGAAGTTCAAGAAGTGAAGAGTGTGCATGATTTCAATCATTCAAGCATTCAAGAATTCCTTTCTAGCATTGAGCATTATCAAGTATCCCTTCAAGGCTAGGTTTTGCATTCAACTCAAGGATTCAACCATTTAAGAGGAGATCCCTTTCAACATCCAAGTCCATACAAGAAAATCTACCTACATTTCTATCTACAACCTCTCTTGAGGTGAATTACATTTCAATCTTTCATTTACATTTACTTGCAAGTACTTTCTTTCATCATTTGGTTAATTCCAAAACTAGGGTTTCGCCTAAAGGCAAACCCCCAATCCCAACCCCTTTTCCTCTCTTTTCTATGTGTAGGTTGCAGGTGTGTAGTTTTATTTGCAGATTTGGACTCCATTCATAGAGGCAAAAAAACACTTTTCGTTTTGTGGATTTTTCAGAGGACCATGTACACTTTCAACATGATCTAGACAACCTTTCATCAAATTCACAAGGCAGCTTCATGTCGACATATTATAGCTAGATCGAGGTGCACAGCTTCATCCCACACTTCTGTTTCAAGTTATAATCAATTCTTTGGTAATTTTACAGTTTGTCTCAAAACATATAATTCAACCATTTTCCATTCTAAAAGAGGGGTTAGCTTGTCATTTTAACACCATTATCAATTCATTTAGTATTCAATCTCTTCCCTAAGAGATTGGATCTAGTGAATTTCCCCCCCTCTTTTAATGTACTATGGATAAAGTGTTTGAAGGGAAATCCACAGTGAAACTTTCATCTCTCCTCGGAGGGAAGAAAAGCCAAGGATGTCCCAACTTCACACAAAATTGATCTGATGTAGGAATGATAGGAAAAGTCACATTTAAGCACTTAGTACCAACCTCAATGAGAAGGGTAATAGAACCAATAGTATGGAAAGATAATTTATCATACACCTTGACCATAACATCAGATTTATGATATGTTACTTGATGGAATTGTAAAATGTAAAGATATTCTTCAATGATTACATTCATCATACATATTAGATGAATGAGCACTGCTTGTGAGATTTTGTCTTTGATCTTCATAGTGATATACAATGGATCATCAAGTGCAACAATAATCTTACTAGGATCAAAGGTAATGCATAGATACTTTGGATGTGTAGGTTGTCAAAAATATTCACAACATTATTATATCCTACACCAAGTTCATCAGGAGAAAAGGCAAGGGACTCTAAATCAACAATATTAGTAGAGTGAGAAGGAAAAGTATTGGTGAAAATTTAGAGATTTTGATTAGGAGGAGATATGGATTTATTTCATTTTTCATTCACACTAGCTATGGATATAGTATTATTATCAATTAAGTCTTTACTCTTACACTTCAAAGTACAACACTTCTTAGTATCATGGCAAGCTTGATGGTTATATTGACAAAAGGCATTGGAATGATGATAAGGTTGCAATGGTTTAGAAGATTTGTTTGGTCTAATAGGAGGAAGTTTCAAGATATTAGCATTTATCAATCTCAACATTATACTATGCAAAGGCTCAAAAAGAGGAATTAGCTCTTTTCCAAAGTATTTGGATAAAACGGCCACACTTGATGTTGTGGCTGCCACTTGAGTATTGATGTTGTAATTTATCTTGATGTATCCTTTGTTAGTTTTAAACTTCACAAAATATTGTTAAGCACTCTCATTCTTATCAACCAAAGCTATTGAATGAGATGATTCAAATTGACTCACTCAAAGCTAATAGTTATGAAGCATTGCACACAATTGCGTAAAGGAAGTAAACTCAAAAAATTGAAGTTTATCTCTACTACATTTTTTCAAATTAGAAATAAAAATTCTATGAACATCATGATCAAACATAGGATATGAAATTTAAGAATACAAATGCTTATATCTACCAATAAAATTATTTACTTTTTCTAGAACTACATGATTACAATGAATCAAATTAGTCAAAGTTGTAGTGCCCAAACTTTTGGGCAAAAACACAACATTTTTTTTTTAAACGCTTAATTACTTGTGATCTATGTAAAGCTAGATGTGACAGTTCACTTAGTTTCACTAAATTGATAACTTAAGTGTCAACTTTATTAGGTCTATAGTGTGAGCGAGTAAATATTTAATTTAACTCTTATCTAAAGGGGAACTTTAGAACTTCTCCCAAGTCCATAAGCAATTTAATAATTAAATTATTTAGATTTTAACCAAGAGATGAGAGCCATTTAATTTCTCTTAAATATAATTACTAATAAATTATATTTCAATTTATTTTAATTTACTAATAATTCCCATTGCTAGTTAAAGTTGATTAAAAGATCTCAATATTGACAATACAACTTTAATATTAATTAAATCGCCCAATTGAATTCTTCAATTTTAACTATATTAGCATTAATATAATTTCCTTATATTATTTAAACAATTCCATAACCTACTATATTAATATTAATACAACTTCATTATATTAGTATTAATTAATTGAACAAATGTATTTATAGGTTCAAAACATTATTATAATATTTAAATCCTTAAAATGTTTTCCCATTTGGACTAATTTAAATACATGATTTAAAAGCCCATTAACTTATTGCATTTGTATTAAAATGGCCAATCACATTCCTTTAATTTAAAGATTGAGAATCTCCCCCCCCCCCATTTCTTCCTTTTTAAATTTACCCTCTCAAATTTTAAAATAGTTGACCTAATTTTTATATTTTAAAATAAATTTCCTTTTAGGGTTTCTAAACCCACATGGGTTATTTCTATCTTCTATATTTTATTTTTACAAAAACTAAACCCTAAGTCAGGTTAGGGTTCACCATGAAATATTTTCATGGTGGATTTATTTTTTATTGCAAGGCCTTTGGGTTTCCATGGTAGCCGGACCCTTTTTATGTTGCAGGTTTTATTTAACCATGGCGATCGAGGCAAATGATGTTGAGTTTAAGGGCGGTGACGAATGGTTGAAGGGGGGTTGAGCAATGGCAGTTGCACTGCTGGTGGCCACACAGTGGGTCGCCCCACTACAGTCACTCCTTTGTGGTGTTGTGACCAGAACAAGCACAACACGCTACCAAAAGGAAGGAACTGAAAGTTTTGTTTAATATAATTTTTTGTTCAAAAATTATTCCTATTTAATACTATTTTGATATGAAATATATGTGTGTGTGTGTGTGTGTGTGTGTGTGTATTATAATACTCAGTGTGTATTCTTAGTGTGTTTTCCAGTATATTTTATTTATCAGCAACATTTATTTTGTTATATATATATATATATGAAAATATACACTCACTGTGCAAACACAATGTTATTCCAGAATAGTTTATATTACAACAACTTTTATTTGACTAAATATATATATATATATATATATATATATATAATGTTAAGATATGAAGTTTAATATGCTTTCAAATATTAGTAGGATTGAAATGCTTGTTTATCTTAATATGTATATCTGTGAATATGTGTGTGTGTGTGTGTATGTATATATATATATGTATATACACATATATATACATATATATACATACATATACATATATATATATATATATATACATACATATACATATATATATATATACATACATATACATATATATATATACATATATATATGTATATATATCTATACATATATATATATATATGTATATATATCTATACATATATATGTGTATATACATATATATATGTATATATATACTTATATACATAGCTATTTGCACAAGTATATACATTATAAAATGAAGATTATTTGTTGTGTAATTTTCATTTTGTGTTTTCTTTCTTAAACAAAAAAAAATAAGTAAAATATGTTCACTATGAATGTATCTCTGCATATATATATTCAGAAGTATACATGTAATCATATTAGAAGAACTTCAACAAATAGATTTACATTGTTTCTAATTTATAAATCTTTCTCTAATCTGATTCTATTTCGAGCTTTATTAAATGTAAGCTAAATCTAGAATGCTTCAAATGAGATTATTTTTATATTTAAACATTACTAATTACATGCACATCAAATGAATACTAATGAATGGTTTAAATATGAACTTTTGACTAACCAATAAATAGATTTAAAACTCAAAACATAAATATATAAATGGAACTAAATATATTTAAATACATTCCTATTACTTTTTCTCAATAGATATTACAATTGTAAATAGAACTACATCTTTACCCCTTTTTCATGATAATGAATACACAAAATAGGGAAAATAATACATTTTTTAATATATTGAATACAAGAAATTCACAGTCTCTTTCCTTCTTACAATTTTTCCAGAATTACAACCAAATATATAGAAGAAATTAAATATGAAAATGAATAATTAGGTGCACTTGCAAACACACTTTGACATCCACTTATAAGTCTTTGTATTCTCCATCCTTAACCAAGTTTCAAACATGCAAGCAAATGAAGCTTTGGTTGTGACCATGGAGGATCACCTCCCAACCTAGGCTTACAAGAGGCCACCCCCAAGCTAGGAGAACCAAGAACCAAATGGGATACAAACATACTCAAGACACATTCACACTTTATGAATTAACAAGGAAAACATATTCACATTTAACTCCCAACCCAAGGCTAGCACATAGTCACCAAGTGACTCAAAACAAGGGGTGAAGGTGTACCAAAATCTAAGGGGAGATCTACAAATAAACCATTACATTCAAATTCATTCACAAGGCTAAAATAACCTCCTACTTCATCTCTCACATGACCAAAACATACCTTATGACCCCCAAAGGCTTCAAGCCAAATCTCCCCTTATGACCCCCAAATTTTTATGAAAAAACAACAGCAATGATCCCAGATCCTTGTTTATCCCTCTCTTCCAAGAAGAGAGACTCTACACCCAAAGATTGTCCTAAAACCATTCACCACAAGACTACTTTTCCCTCCCAAGGGTGAGTTTAGTCTTGACTCCTATGGATATATATACAAGAAAACCCAAATATAAATCAACATACTAAAATCAAAACAAAGTTCAAGATTTAGAAGCACACTCAAGACATAAGCAAAAATCAGATTTACATATAGCAACATGAATGCATCTAAGCTATAGAGGGAATAACACCAACATTCACTCTTGAAATGCTATGTGTGTTGTAGAAGAGCTGCCCAATTCCTCTTACAAGTCTTATTCCTTAGAAAAAAATTCTATATTTAATCTAAATTCCTACTCAAAAAATTAGTCTCCAATATTGGAGAGTGGGTGATCAAAATTCCAAGTTTGAATTTCTTCCCTAATTAGGCTCTCCTCACACTTTCCAAATTCCTTAGAAAGGATGTGAGATCCCATAGGTTTGTCTTACCAACCTCTTACATGGTTTCTAAAAATGGAAACTAAAAAGGTAAGTGAAAGTGGGGAAGAGAAACAATCACTGAAATGGAAGGTTGTCTTACCAAGGGTCAATCTTCAAAAAGCTGAATTTTCGTCCATATTGGAAAACCCACTTTTGAAGTGACCTAGCAATCACATGTGAATGGTTACATGGCTAAAAATGTCCCTACCCATAGGTATATCAAATGGGCCTTCAAAAGTGACCTAACTTCAACTATAAGAGTTAGTTTGACCACCCAAAAACCCACCTAAAGTTTATCTATGGGTCAAACTTGATTTGACCAAACTAGAGGCTCTCTAACCAACTTATCTTTGGGACCACAACAAGATATTTGAAAATGTATAGTGTTTCACAATTTCCCTCCTAAGGACATGTCATATGCCAACTCACAACACATCACAAGTGTCAAGTGACACCATAAAATACACATCACAAAATACACTTGGCATGTCCTTTTTAGGAGAATAAAAATTAACAAATACAAATTTGAATATGCACTCAAACATTCACTAATACAAAATTAAACACATCACATATGAGGTATTGTCTCTCCAAATTGACAAACCCTGGATTTAATATCACACCTATGTTTGGCCTTAGTTCTCTATGTATTTCCATGGTCACATGGATTAATTTCCTGCACATTTCATTTCATACATCAGTAGTCCAAAAACACATGCATATATAAGTATATGAAAGGAAATACACATCAAACACATAACATCAACTTCACAACATCTCATAAATTGATCCAAATCAAAGAACAATAGAGATAGTATCCAATTAACATTTTTCCTAGCAAATCCATATGTAATCAATTACTCAATTGCATCATCATAAGAATCATATAAATCAACTCTCCATAAGACATGCATAAATGTATCATATCATCATCAATGTGAGTACTGAAATCAACATAAGATGGAATACATCATATCCAATGATATCAAATGACCTATCAAACAGTATCTAAATCCATAATGCATCAAAATAGTGTATCAAATAGTGAGTCTATCATGAAAATAAATGAAGTGCTATGACGGGCTTGGGGTAGGGCCTCACACTCTCCCCTCTAGGCATGAACTTACTCCTGAAGTTCATAAAAAATATGGGGATACTAAGATCTCATCCATACTGCGTCCTCACATGATGTTGTAACCTCGTCATAACAATCCCACTAAACCCTAACTTGGTTCAGCTCTCAGCCTTTAAAAGCCAACGTTCAGCGAGCCAAAATGTGAATGGGTTCCAAAGCCAACTTTCCATCCGACTCCACCTGCAAGGCATCCCAATATAGAATATGAGACTCATCATAAATATATTTCCTTAGTATAGACACATGAAACACATTGTGGATGCGTGATAGGCTAGGTGGCAAAGCTAGATGATAAGAAACTAGTCCTATCCTTTCAAGGAACTCAAATGGTCTAACAAAGCAAGGAAAAAGCTTAGAACTCTTTCCATAACGGATTGGACTCTTATGTGGTCGCACTCTAAAGAAAACTCTATCTCCAACCATGTAGCTACGATCTATCCTCTTTGCATTTGCATACTTCTTCTATCTATCCCAAGCCTCTCTAAGGAACTGTTTAATCAAATCCATCTATTGTTCCATATCTCGAACTAACTCAAGACCAATGGCTACTCTATCCTTAATGTGGTCCCAACTCAAAGGTGTCCTACAAGGTCTTCCATACAATGCCTGATAAGGTGGCATGCCCAAGGAAGTGTGATGCTCATTATTATAGGCAAATTCTACCAAGTGAAGATACTCTTTACATCTAGTCTGATGATCCATGACATACATACGGAGCATATCCTCTAATACCTGGTTTAACCTCTCTATCTATCCATCAGTTTCCAAATGATACGTTGTACTAAAGTTGAGTTTGGTACCCAACAGTTTCTGTAATGCCTTCCAAAAGGAATAAGTCAAGAGGGTATCCTTGTCTGAAATGATCTTGCATGGAACATCGTGAAGTCTGACAATATCCTGCAAGAAAACCTATACCACTACTGGTACTATAAAAGTAGTTTGGACTAGTGAGAAGTGAGCTACTTTCATCAACTTGTCAACTGTCACCATGATGGCACCATGGCAGCAAGATGACATAGGAAGACCAATGATGAAATCCATCAAG
Organism: Cryptomeria japonica; assembly: GCF_030272615.1. NCBI lineage: Eukaryota > Viridiplantae > Streptophyta > Pinopsida > Cupressales > Cupressaceae > Cryptomeria > Cryptomeria japonica. The sequence goes on from NC_081405.1 coordinate 146,832,866, forward strand.
ATTGTGTCCCACTTCCACTCTAGGATCACATGAGACTAGAGCAACCCACCTAGATGGTGGTGCTCTGCCTTAACTCTCTATAACTTAAGGCATCAAGATACTAATTTTGCAATGAGTTTCTGCATACCTGACCAGTGATACAACTATCTCAAATCTGCATACATCTTCTTAACCTCGAGATGTGCAACATAAGGTGCTCTATGAGCCTCAATCATAATGAAATCATACAATTTCTTGGAAGAAGGTACATAAATGTGCCCTCTATGGTGTAGTAGTCCATTCGACTCTAATGAATAATCTGCATATTTCCCTTCTAGGACCTCCTGAGATCGCACTACCTAAAACACCTTCGAATACCACTCATCCTTAGGCAAGTGCTGCAATATGCGAACTCTCAAATTTATATCTGTGGACAAAGAGTACAACTCACGATATCTCCTACTCAAAGAATTTTCAACTACGTTCTCTTTCCCCTTGATGTAGTGAACGTCAAAATCATACTCATAGAAGAACTCTATCCACCTCCTCTGATGAGCATGAAGGTTAGGCTGAGAAAAAATGTACTGCAAGCTCTGATGATCAGAATGAAACTCCAAGTGATGTCCTAGAAGAAAGTGTCTCCACCTCACTAGTGCATGCACCACTGCTACAAGTTCAAGGTCCTTAGTAGGGTAGTTAAGCTCGTGAGTCTTACATTTACTAGACTCATATGTAGTAGCTTGACTGCCCTGGATAAGTATTGCTCCCAAACCATCCAAGGAAGCATCTATGCATACCACCAAATCAACTAAGGGATCCGGCACAACAAGAATAGGTGTGCTAGTAAGTGCCTTTTTGAGTTCCTGAAAGGCCCTCTCATACTAGTTGGTGCTAGCCAATCCATGATAGCTCTAATCTTCGATGGGTTAACTAAGATCCCATCTCCTGATATGACATGTCCCAAATATTGGACCTTCGAATAGAAGAAGGCACACTTAGAAAAGCTACCATATAATTGATTATCTCTCAAACATTGCAATACATGATGCAAGTGCTCTTCATGCTCTTCCTCATTCTGAGAATATATCAATATATCATCGAGGAACACAATCATGAATCTATCTGGAAAGGCACGGAATACACCATTCATGAGACTCATGAATACTACTGGAGCATTCACAAGGGCAAAAGATACCACTGTGAACTCATAGTGGCCATATCTAGTTAGGAAAGTGGTTTTGTGAATATGACTCTCCACTATCCTCAACTGATGATATCCTATCTTTATATCTATCTTTGAAACACCTTGACACCCTGTAATTGATCAAATAAGTCATCGATCCTAAGCAATGGATACCGGTTCTTAATAGTAACTTTGTTTAACTACCGGTAGTCCATACATAACCATAGGGATCCATCCTTCATCTTTACAAACATGACTAGTGCACCCCAAGGAGAGATGGTAGGACGAATGTGCCCTTTCTCTAATAGTTCCTCAAGGTGCATCTTGAGATCATTAAGCTCATTACTGGTCATTCTATATGGTGCTCTCAAAACTGGTTCAACTCTTGGTACAAGATCTATATCAAAATTGATCTCTCTATGAGGTGGCATACTAGGTAGCTTAAAAGGAAAAACATCTGCAAATTCCTTAAGAATAGGATGGTCATCAAGTGAGGGTTCCTTCTCATCCTCTTCTTCTCTGTCACTAATAGTGATGGCAAATAACTGACATCCCTTTTGCATTCTCCGCTTAAGCTACATAGAAGAGATCATATGAAGTGATATGGGTCTCTGATCTCTTGAAATCACTGTGGAAGTACCATGATCATCCACACATGATCTTTTTCTGATGATAATCCATCTTGTTTCTATGGGCATATAGCCAATCCATGCCAAGAACAATGCCATAAGATTCTAGTGGTGTAACTTGAAGGTCTTCTATGGTGGTCATGCTCCCAATTTGAAGCTGACAATCCCTAACCATAGATTCAATGGACACTCTAGCTCCTGAAGCTAACTCAACTTCCCAACTAACATCTTGCCTAGTTGCCATTAGCCCACAACACTCCAAAACTAATGGAGAAAAGAATCTGTAGCTCCCAAATCAAATAGGATAGTAACACTACTACTTCTGATCATACCTATGGCCTGATGCTCAGCTTGGCAGTTGTCAACCATTGCAAAAACTTTGTGGGACTTACCCATGTCCCCAACTGTAGGTTTTGAGCCTTGCATGCATTGAATACCTACCATCTGTCCTTGTGGGAAATCTCTCGCTATGTGTCCCATGGCTCCACAACTAAAGCAAGTTCCATGCATCTAAATCTAAACACCCTGTGGCCTAGAATATTGTTGTCCTCTTATCCTACTAGATCTACTATAACCACCCCTGGTGGACTGCTGAGTCTGAGTCAGAGGTGTGTATGGAACTTATGGTCACTGATCATGTCTAGGACCCTGTGCCTGCTATTGTTTAGGATTAATGCCCTAGTGTCCTTGTGGAGGCCTATGCCTTTAATTCTGTTGAGTGTGCTATGGAGAGAGAGGGGGTTTATAAGCCCAAAGAATGTCTATGATTTCCCTTCCAATGGGGTTTCTAAAACTTGAATGACTGAGGTGTAGGGTTTTGGTTATGAAACCAATATTGTGTATCCTATGGTTTACCTTGAATCTCCTCTACTAATAAGGCCTTCTCCATGGCAACCGAAAGGCTTCCTAGATCTACCATGCATACGGGTCCTGCTATCTTGACACTCAGTCATTTGATAAAATGGTTAACTAGAAACTTCTCATCCTTCATGTAATCCACATATGGTAGGAGCTCAAAGAACTTTCTCTCATATTGTGATACTGTGAGTCCCTTCTATTGAAGGTCATGAAACCCATCAATTCGGTGTGCGCTGACAAGTATCTATCTCTAAACCTCTCCAAGAACGTACCCCAAGTGATGGTGTCAACAACTATGTCATTCTTATATTCCTCTTGCCTCCACCATGTGGAAGTTGACCCTCTCAAAAGATGAATAGAAAACTGTTCTTTCATATTGTTCTCATAACGATGCAATCTGAAGCACCTCTCTAATCTCAAAAGCCATGACTCAACTTCTACCCCATCCATAGATCCTACAAATGAAGGTGGTTGTAGGCATAGATGCTCTCTGATTTGATCTTCTAAATCATGAGGTGCCCTCTCTACAATTAGCGGTGCTATAATTGGTGGTGGTTCTGGTTGGTGATTGACTCAAGCTCATGCTCAACCTATCCCTCTATATGGATAGGAGGTGGACTCCTACTCCATTCCCTAGCCGTTGATCTATGACTCTATAAAACCTGATGTTCTATTTGATGACCTACTGAAGATAGTCTATCTTGTACTATCCCTATCAGGTTCTGCAGTGCATTCAAAATGTCTCAGTGTGGGTCAATGGGTTGTTTGGGAGGAGCTTCCTAATTCCCTTCAGGAACCGACTCTTCCTACCCAACATCTTTGCATACCATGCAAGCACGTCTAGGACCCCTTCCACGTCTACGAGCTTGTTATGTAGTCAGAGACATCCTACACGAGTAATACAATAAAATATATAAATAAATAGAAAGAAAATAATAATTTTAAGCAAAACGTAATGGAGAAAGGTTCCTAGTGTTGGGAACCTTTCTCTGATACCAACAAGTAGTACACAAACATTTGGACAAAAACACAACAACAATTTTTTTTTCAAAATGCTTAATTACTTGTGATCTATGTAAAGTTAGATGTGATAGTTCACTTAGTTTCACTAAACTGATAACTTAAGTGTCAAATTAATTAGATCTTTAATGTGAGCGATTAAATATTTTATTTAACTCTTATCTAAAGGGGAAATTTAGAACTTCTTCCAAGTCCATAAGCAATTTAATAATTAAATTATTTAGATTTTAACCAAGAGATGAGAACCATTTAATTTATCTTAAATATAATTACTAATAAATTATATTTCAATTTCTTTTAATTTACTAATAATTCTCATTGCTATTTAAAGCTGATTAAAATATCCCAATATCGACAATACAACTTTAATATTAATTAAATCACCCAATTGAATTCTTCAATTTTAACTATATTAGCATTAATATAATTTCCTTATATTATTTAAACAATTCCATAACCTACTATATTAATATTAATACAACTTCATTATATTAGTATTAATTAATTGAACAAATATATTTATAGGGTCAAAACATCATTATAATATTTAAATCATTAAAATATTTTCCCATTTCGACTAATTTAAATACATGATTTAAAAGCCCATTAACTTATTACATTTGTATTAAAATGGCCAATCACATTCCTTTAATTTAAAGATTGGGAATTCCCCCCCCTCCCATTTCTTCCTTTTTAAATTGACCATCTCAATTTTAAAATAGTTGACCTGATTTTTATATTTTAAAATAAATTCCCTTTTAGGGTTTCTAAAACCTACATGGGTTATTTCTATCTCCTATATTTTCTTTTTACAAAAACTAAACCCTAAGTCATGTTAGGATTCACCATGAAATATTTTCATGGTGGATTTATGTTTTATTGCAGAGCCTTTGGGTTTCCATGGCAGATGAACCCTTTGTATGTTGTGGGTTTTATTTAACCATGGTAACTGAGGCAAACGATGTTGAGTTTAATAGTGATGAAGGCAATTTTAACACGGACGATGAATGTTTGAAGGGGGGCCGAGTAGTGGTGGTGGCGCCGTAGGCAGCCACATAGTGGGTCGCAGCCCACTACAAACGTGACCCATAGTGGGTCGTGACCACAGTGGTTGCAACTATGAATAGGTCACCCCACTGCGGTCGCAACTTCATGGCAAAGCGGCCGTAACAACCACGACATGTTGCCAAAAGGAAGGAACCAAAAGTTTGCTTTAATATAATTTTTTGTTAAAAAATTATTCCTAGTTAATACGATTTTTGATATGAAATATATATATATATATATGTATATGTACATATACATATATATATATGTATGTACATATACATATACATATGTATATGTATATGTATATATGTGTATATATATATATATACATATGCTAGCAAGATTCCCTTCACATTCTCTAATATATATATGTGTGTGTGTGTATGTGTGTGTGTGTGTTTGAGTGTGTGTATTCACAATGTCTTTTCTAGTATATTTTATTTATCAACAACATTTATTTTGTTAGATAATATATATATATATATATATACAAGGATGTGCACACTATATTTTTCCAATGACGACTTAATTAAGTCCCATACCACAGACAAAGAGTTAATAACATTGATAGGAGATGTATTAGAGAAATTTTTTCCATCTTTTAAATCAAACACAACTGATTTTCCATTTGGTAAGCTTAGTAATTGTACCGAAGGGTATTCAAGATGCATTAGACAAAGGTGGTCATATATATAAGTTATGTCTAATTTTTCCTAAGTTTACTATAAACATTGACAAGAAAATTAGAGAATGTGAAGGGAATCTTGCTAGCATATCTCTGTCATATGCACCCCAATCAGTCTTGGCTAGCAATTTTGAACCACAAGTTTTGAGTATATTAAATAAGATCAAGAGTCTAAACCAAGAGAAGGACAAAATTTTGGGTAGAGTAGGTGAAGTGAGGAGTCTTATCACTCCCTGGATAGATTTATTGATGAGCAGTATGAAAGATTCTAAGGATGCTTTGAATAAGAGTGTTTTGACAAACAGACAAGGAGCAAAGATGCATGCCTATCTCTTTAGTGGGATGATCAACATTTTGGGGAGTTTGAAGAAGGCATGGGATAATCACTTGTTGTCCCTTAGGACAATTTTTGTGAGAAACTGTATAATTTTTTTATTTAACTATTGCTAGATTCTTATCTTTGACATTGTTGTCAAAGGGGGAGAGAGCAGAGTGAAAATGGTGTAAATTCTCAGGGGGAGCTTGCATATTCTTGGTGAGTTTTGAACTTTGGAGTTTTGAAATATTGAGTGTATAGTTCATTTTTCATAGTATTGCCATTAATGCCAAAGGGGGAGATTGTTGGCAAGAGACATTGTTTTGGTGAAGATGGATGCATGAGAGATGCCTAGGAGTTGTCATTGATGGCAACCCAGTTTGTAAATTACATCCAGTGTACATAAATTTGATTTACCGAAAGTCATATTGTTAATAAGGCATAAGTCTGGAAGGTGGAACATAGTAACCAATAGAGCATGAGATCATTGTGCACATCTTGATTTTGGTGGTGTAATTTTAGATGCAGTGATAAAGGAAGATGATTTGAGGTTCAAGGAAAATTATCTTGTGATCTTAATATCTGGTGTTGATTAATGAGTAAGATTAAAGGTTTGGTTTCTGGTAACTCAGTTAGACTAGAGATATTCTTGTGTAATGTGTGTTGCGCAATCATTGGGTTAATTTTGGTGATTGGTTTTGTGTTTGAGGAGTTTGAGCCAACTTGTATGAAGCCTTTTATCATTCTATTTTGGTCTGCATATGGATTTGTGAGTGGATTGAGCCGACCTAAGGTTACATGTTTCATGTTGTGTGTTATGTTGTTTTTGGAAGCCGACATAGTAAAAGATTCAAATTTGTTGATTTGGATATATAAGACGATTCATTTGAGAATTTTGAGATATGGCAAGTGTGTGAGAATTCTGTATGAGTGAATTTGCCAAGGTTGGTGGATGCTATTAAAGGTTTTGGAGCTCCAGTGTATGACAATGCAGGAAAACAGAGCAAAGAGACATAATAGTTGTAGAAGTTAATTAGTACCTAACCGGAACTGCGTTTTGGCATATATAGATGTTATACTTTAGTTCATTCATTATTGTAATGAATTGTATTCACCTGTAAGGTATTGATCCTTCCTCTAGGTTGTAGCCCTTTTGTATTTGAGCAGTGAGCTATAGGAAGTGTGCCTAAATGCAAGTGCATTTCCCTTATGTAATATTATCATACTTCTGACTATTATATAATAATATTGTGGGTTCAAACCCCACCATGGTTTTTCACTTTTTCGGTAGTAAAAGATGCATAAAATATATTTCAAAAAAGTTTTAAAAGGGTTGAAAATACAGTTAAAGGAATGTGAAAGATAAAAATATTTACAAGCCAAAGATTCGATGACTTATTGATGAAGCATAATTATTTGGGCAAACAATTAAATTAATAGTTTATAATCTAAACATTTTAACGGTCTGAAACACTCCCTTAAACTTATTAAAGGGAAGTTAGAATTGAGAGATTAGGAGGTAGAATTAGAATAGGAGAATATTATAACATATTATTATTACGTCATTGTCTTATGTTTTCCTAGGGTTTTCAATAGAAAATGTGTAGAAAATTCATGTTTGGAAAATGACAAAGTTGTTCATTGGTATAATGAGGAAATCATCATCAAATTATATCTAGGTTGTAATCTTCATGTTCATATTGTTGGCATCAGATTGCCATTGATGCCAATAGTTGAGAAGATGCAATAGATAGAGATGTAGAGATGAAAAGTTCTACAAAGAGAAAATGTAACTTGATAGAAAGTGTGCAAGGTGATAGCCTCACTCTCATTGGTCAGAGATGTAAAGACATGTAGATGCATCCATTGTACATAGATATAGTGATGCAACATTCAAGTAGGCCAATTTGAGCAATGATGAGTGCTCCAAAGTGGATATAAGATTGGACAAAGATGTTTGGATGATGCATGTCCTAAAGGTAGATGAGATTGGCTGAAGTGGTGTTTCTATGGAGTTGATGAAGAGTAGATTTGTTCAAGATGGTAGAGTAGATGTGGTTGAGTATGCAAGGAGATATGTGTTTTTTCAAGGTTGGTATTTTTGCAGGGAGCTTGTTCATGTTGACCTAACAATGTGGTTGTTGTCACTTTTTGCATGCTTGAGGTTATCGTTGAGAGATTTAATTTTGAAAACACATTTTGACTAAGATGGAGATTAATCAAGTCTTGTTGATGTTCTGCAACTTAGTATTGAAGCATTTAGGTTTTGTTGTGACTCTTCTCTTTTGACATGACTTCTTTCGGGCTGAGTAGACATCCAGAATCATATCGACATCCCTATTTTGGAGGGACTTTAGATGTGTCTTCTCGATATGTATTTTGGCATGTTTCTTCCTTTTGGTATGACTCTATTTCAGGCTTTGCAGATCCTTATTATCATACCAATATCCCCATTTTGGTATGATAGTCGATCAGGTCTTGGTAATATAGATTCTTGTTCGATGTAACTCGATAGTTTAGTAAGACCTATTTTAGTCTTTGTAGATGCCCTGTGACATGTCAATATTCCTATTTTTGGGTGACATTGGATGTGTCTCATCAACAAAGTGTTTTGATGAGACTTTAACTTTCGAAAAGACTCTTCTTGTCTCTTGTCAGGATTTGGTGCTATGCCAAAATGATCTTTTTTGTTGTGATGTGCAAGGTGTTTAGCTTAAAATTTTTCCTTTTTGTTGTGACTTTGCTTTTCAGCAAAGCTCTTTTTACTTATTGCTGGCCCTTTTGAGCTACACTGACATGATTATTTTTGTTGTGATCTACAAGGTGTCTTGTTGATAAAGTTGTTTTCTTTGATATGACTTGGTTTTTTGGTAAAACGTTTTGTGCTTCATGCCGCCCCTTGGTGATATAGCAATAGACTTATTTTCATTGTGACTTGCTGAAATTGTTTTCTTTTTGGTGTGATAACCTTTCGATAGAACATGATTTTCTTCTTGTCGGCCCATTGGAGCTATACCGACATGGGTCTTGTTCATTATGATGGATGCAAAGTCTTGGCAAAATGATTATCACTGCAAAGGTTATGATTATGGTGTAATCTGTGACTGGTTTGATTTGCTGGAATTGTACTTTAAGGAATAGCAGAATTATTTGGGGCAGTATTTTTAGATTGATTAATGGGTGGGATAGCACTTGTTTGTATCATTGGTTGAGTGTTCAACAGAGAGACAAAAGTATGTTGGGACAAGGATTACTATGATCTATAGGTGGGAAAGTTATAGGAGGAGCTTTCAAGCATCGTATCTTTCTCCTGAACTCGGTATTAAGTGCTTCTATTTCAGCCTTTTCTAACTCCCTTTTCAGGTCTTCATTTTCTTTCCTTATCCTTTCTAACTCAATCTCATGCTACATCATTCCCTGGGGTCCTTCTGCACTTCCTGACACTAGACCCATAGATCTATTCTCCACTACTTTCTGCTTCCCTTTGTCAATAACAGGTCTGATAGGCTAGGGATCACTATGGACCTCCCTACTAGGTTGTGATACAACTTTAGGTGCAGAAACAATATTTGGATCAAGGATTTCTATAATAACAGGACCCTTCTCTTTAGTCCCAGGTTCTACTTGAGCAAACAACTCAAGCTCTACAATCTGTCTTAATAACCTATCTCTTTGAATAAGTTTGGTTTTGGTTTCATTCTCCTTTTCCTTTTCTTTCTTTTTTCTTATGAAATCAATTGATGTACTCTTTGATTTAGAACCTCAATCTACTGAGACACTTCATCTTGGTTTGGCAAGGTTTCCTCTGAATCAGACACATTTAGCTGGTCCATATCAATTAGGCTAATATTTCCTTCCATAGTTTTGCAAATGGAAAAGCTCTATTACTTGTACTATGCCTATCTCTCCTAGAAATGCTGGTATTAGACAATCTTTGGTGAAAGGTTTGGATATCATCATTAGTGCCAAATAGGCCAGCATGAAAACCCATAATATCATGGTTAGAGTCATGAGAAGAGGCATTGGACCTTGCATATACAAGATGCTCAGAAGACTTACCCATTGGATTACTCTTTTGTTTCCATGACTGGTTTGACTGCTCAGGAATAACAGTTCCTCTCTGGCCCTTCTTGACTGGTTCAGGTAACCCTTCATGAAACTTCTCTTGAGGGTTTTTCTTCATATAAGCTCTAGTATTCCTTCTCTTATTCATCTTAGTAACCTTGTGAAGTGACTGTGATTTCTTCTAAAAGAACACTAGATTTTTTTTTACTTCAGAGCCGCCACCCAATATCTTGGGAATAAAATATATATCTTAACATAGTGAATCGCTTACAAGACACTTAAGAATGAAACTTTTGATCTTTAGAAAAGAATATAATAGTATTCTAAGATTCTATGAGATAGATCAAGGATTTTCTTTAGAAAGACAAGCTCAATAATTTTTAGACTGAAACCAAGGGAACCCAATCTCAACACTTTTATGCAATAAAGACACAAATCTGTAGTATAAGACTTATCTTATTTGACTCTCCCCAGCAGAGGCACCATTTTTGTTGTGGTGACTCAAATGGGAAAACTCACTTATAATATGATTGAACAATCTATACCAAAGATCTTTAGATTACTCCCCAACAGAGTCGCCTTTTTTGTTGTTCTCCATTTTAAAAACTTTTGTTTCTTCTCTTTAAAAGTGAAAATTACTGCCTCTGTGTTGCAATGGAAGAGAAAAACAAAATATTGAAATAAAGATAACAATATGAGCTTCCAGAATTGGGAAACCTCCTACACTTTAAGCTTATAAAAGCTTGGGCAGGTGAACCCTTTTAAAGACTATTTTCTCACAAAAATAGTAAATGGTTTGCAGAAAACCAATGTAAATTCTTGCAAACTTTCCTTATTGACTAGTACAACTAACCTGAATGGAAAATTGATTTGACTAAAAAAAAAAAGGATCACAAAATGCAACATAAACCAACAAATAAACCAGTGCCTTATCTGGGCAACAAAGTCATCTACAATAGATTGCAACTTGACAAGAGAACCTAGTACACAAATCACAAGTTCCTGATCTATCAACTCTAAATATGCCTGACATACACAGAGTCCTAATATGCACCAAATTTCATCATCAAATCCACACCAGAAATACTAATATCAATGACTTTGTTCAAATTATATTTATATTTTTCTCCTTAAGAAAAAGACTCAAAACAACATCAATAGATGCCTAGAAAATCATTCAAATAAGCAATCCTTGATTACTTAAACAGAATGAACACCAGTACAATGACATAGAGACAACAAAAATCTGAATTTAAATTCTTTGGACTATATATTTCATTCCTCTATCAGAAGGTTACAAGTACTTCATATTTGACTCAAAAATTGCTAAGCCAAAGGCCTGTATTAATTTTGCCAAAGTTTAACTACAAACATTTTTGTGTCACTTTTCTAGGTAGCCTTGGTATCATTTTATAAAAATTAGGATCCAACAAGCTTTGGACTACGTAGAAATAAAATCTTACCCTAACAGTCATTTATTGGAAAAGTTATATTTCTGTGCCATTGCAGTTGAGGGAGAAATCTAGCATTCTTTCTGGGATGCATGCTTCATTAATTCACTGGGCATTCATTTGGAAAATGGATGAAAGGGTAATTTCCTATTACCCAAGATTGGATACAACCACCGTCAGCTTCATAATGCCAATGGATCATCTTGTGCTAGAGAATTGATGAGTTATTATCTAAGAAAATACATAGTCGCGCACCATTATGTTCTTTGCACATCGCCTTGAATACCTTTCACCAATTTTTCACTTGGAACAAAATCTGATCCGATTCGCACATCTCTGTCGCTATTTCTTTTGAATATTTAAAACTTTTGGTGCCAACGGATTAGGAGGTCCTCTTTCTAAGAACCTTTCCTTTAGTCTCCATACTACGGCCTTTAAAGTTCGAACGTGTTTCCATTGCGGTATGGTGGCAACCGTAGATCTTCCTTGAACTTGCTTATTCTTTACTTCCTCTGAATTGTTCTTCCTACAGGTCCCACTGCTTAGTCGCCAAGTCGCGCCTCTTAGCCATCAAGCATATTTCCATTAAGACATGCCGACCACCATCAGATCATCCATCCAACCGTCAAATCCCTCTTGACATGCCCACTGGTTAATTCACCTAGGCCACCCTCTTCTCTGGCGGGCCTGCCATGTGTCACTTCCTGGTTTGCTTTGAACCCACCTAGATTGCCACCACAACTGCCACATCATCAGTCGCCATGTCGCAGGGATAACCATCAGGCACCTTTGCATAGCGGTATAGCAACAACCGTTACACTGGCACAAACCTGCTCGGTCTTTACCTCTTCATCTATCCATGCTATGTGTCAGTCTCTGATTGGCCACCAGATTCACCTGAGCATGGCCTCATTCGCCACCTCAACACCATTGGACCCACCACTTGTTATGGTTTGTTAGGCATCAGTCTTTTGGCCAAACCTCCCCTTCAGCAAGCCGCTTTCATGTTTTATCAAAACCCTACTTTCATTGACACCTTTCATGTCGATGAAATTGATGCCTTCAGTGAGTCCATTTAGAGGTCCATCAAAGCCAAGACCTTCTTGATGTTCATTTTGATGACATGCCAACTACCTTCCTTATGTTACCATTGGATCGCCACCTCATCTAATGTGTATCACCATGTAGCATCTTGTGATTGGCTCCAGGGTCCCTATCCTGCATCTTTATGTCAGGACATAGCGACAACTATTGTATCTTTTGTGAACATCGTTGATCCGCCTGACTTGCTCGCTGGTTATTTTGCCTTTCCGCTGCAAAATTTAGGTGCTTTGAGATGCGCGTGGGGGGCCCACCACTTCTAAGCTGCTACTTTCCAAAAGCCCATAAGCTTTGACACTTAATATACATGGAGCTTTGCATTTAAATACAACAAATTTCCCCCATGCGGCAAATGTAAGATAAATGTTCTATGCCTTGAAAGTTAATTTCTTTTGCAAACCTATTTTGGTGCCCAAGTAGAAACACCTTACACAGGCTGATTGCATCTGCATTGAAGTTTCTTTGCTTCCCATGTGCGATGTAGGGGATTTGGCGATACATTTGCCAAAAGAATTTGCCTGCAGGTTTTAATTTTTTTATGCCCTCACATTACAAAGTCGCGACTCATGCAAGAGAAATGATTGAACCTTGAACCTTGAACCAAAAGGTTCAAGGGTTCAAGTTCAATATGAATTACAATAATGCACTACAAAGGTTTAATTTTTTTAAATGTTTTCATGAAAAAGAAAAAACCCTAAACCCTAAAGATTTTATAGGTCCCAACAATCCAGATGAAGAGGAAATGTTGCTTTAGGCCCTATACCCTCCAAATAAGAGACCCAAGATCATAGATGTAGATAAGGAATTTGGGAACATGATGAACCTAAAAGTGGGAGAGGTTAATCCGATTGTCATAGCAGATTTGGGGATTGACATTGCAAAATTGAATAAGGCCCAAATGTAGTGGGTGGTGAAAGAGGGTAAAAAATCTAAGCATTTATATGAAGACCTGTTGAGAAGTTGTGGTCATGAAGTACCACAGATAGCTGATACTGGTGTAAAATGTAAGAAGAAATATGAAGACCAGATGAAGGAAAACATTATGCTTTAGAGGCAAATCAGGACTGGCAGGATAGATGTTGCTCATGCTTTGTTAACAAATAGGTTTGAACATTTATTGGAAGTTCTCAAAGAATTCTGGACAAACTATTAGAAGACTCTGGATAATATGGCTTCTCATAAAAGAAATTTGAATAGGCTGAAGGCATTGTTGAAAGATAAGAGTGCTGATGAGAAAGTGGTTGAGAAGATCCAGAGAAGGTTGAATAAACATAAAGAGTTTGGTGTGGACATTAAACAAGAATTTACAGATTGCAAAGATATTGTTAGGTATGGTTTACCAGATATTGTAGATGATACAGAGTAGTTAAAAGACAAAGAGCTTTGGATTGCAGAATGCCAGAATGTACTTAAAACATCCTTTGATGTTGCCCATGTAGATGTTTTGGATATGAAGGATACAGGTGAGCATATGGAGAGATTGGTTACCATGGAGATCGCTGTCAGAGATACTGTGTTCAACACTAGCACTCACAAGGACAACAAGTATTTGGAGCATATACAAAAGTGTGACACAATATTGGATGGCCAGAGTTGATTTTTTATTTTGTGTCTAGCAATTAAGCAGTTAGGTGTAAGGTTTTAGTTAAGTTTAGTTTAGCAAGATGAAAGGGTTTTTCCTTTGATTTGAATCTTTTGGCTCACATATATGTAGTGAGTCATTTTTATATCATGAGGGGTGATAGATAATTGCACTACTAGAAGGGTGGCAAGTGTTATGTTTTGGAAAGGTCTAGTAGGAATAAGAAGTTTATTTTGTGTAAATTGAATATATTGGAGTATTTGTAAGTGTAGTTTTTGTGTACACCCTTATTCCAGAAGTTAATATACAAGATTTCATGTTTGTATCTTCAGATCGTTGTGTGTAATTTTGTGTTTGATGAAATCATATGTCATCTTGATAAATCTTTTGGATTTACTGTGATGTGCCATCACATGATGTTGTACCGAATGTAAAATTGGGTTTTTATTGTTCATGCAACACATAATGAAACCTTCAAAGTGATGGTCTTATAATTGTCTCTTGAGTTGATAGTGATTCTTGTCCACAAAGTTATTCATTAATTGTCAGATAAAGGCATTGGTCTGTTATTGATCTTTGCTGAATAAGTTTGTATGCATTAGGTCCTTATCAAAGAAACATATCCTCTAATTTCTATGAGTACTACTCTTTTTCATAATTGCTTAAAGTCCTAACAATAATATTTTGCATAATACAACTATACTCACACTTATTTTATCAGTTTTAAAGGCATTCAATAAAAAGCACTTCTGTTAGCATAGTTGCAAGAAAACCTTTTCCATCCCTACAATTGCTAATTCTCATAGTTTAAATTCACTCAAAACAAACCTCTCTTGTGCTTGAGAGTGTAAGGTACACCCACCTGGGTTTAGGGGAGCTTAAAGTGCAAAGGGATTTTATCTTTGACCATCCCTATTCATTGGGCAAGGCTGATTGGAACAACTGAGGATTAGGCAAGTCTTTGGTTTTCCAATCTATGGTTTTGGGCACCAACAGATTGGCGACTTTGCTAGGGAGTTGTCATAGGAAGTGTTCAGAGTCTTTGGTGGTTTGTTTCAGACTCTACTAGAGGAAGGAGCCTAGAAGACTAATAAAAAATATTGTTCCTCTTAGGAGGTGGCGACTCTACATCTAATACATGAATAATAGTTGGTATTTTGAGAAAGTAAGAGAAACCCCTAGGAATTTATCAATAAGATTAATGCAGGGAAGAAGGTCTTTGCACAAGGAACAAGATAATCTTGTTCAGTTGAGTCCAAAGAAAAGATACAAAGAAAAGAAATCAACACCAAGCATGGCATTTGGGGGTTATAAGAAGTCTCCTAGTAGAGAGGATGGCTCTTCATCTGTGATAAATTTGAAAATATGGAGGAAAATCCTTTCTATACCTTAAATGCAAAAGATAATAATGGTGGCCATGATGAAACCCTGATTGTTGAGGAACAAAAGGAGAGGCAATGGGATAAAATCATACTTAAAATGGCTGACTTAAATGGAGATGAATCAAAAATGGCAAAGGCTCTTAGGAGACAACCAAATTGGGTATTGCAAAAGCTGGGATTAAAAAGAGATACAATTCAAAGCCCTAGGTCAAAAGGGATAGAAGACGAAAGTAAAGGTGAGGGAAGTAGGCGAGCAACTCCTAAATATAGTCCCCCTCATATGAGAAAAATAGAGCAGCCTTTTGTAACTTTTGATGACCCATAATTAAATGGAAGTAGAAGATGGAGGGATGTGCATAGGGATCAAAGTGAAGAAAGACAAAGAAATAGCTAGAATAATGGAAGAAGGAATGGCAATGGGGGAAATGATGGGAATTGGAATAACAAAAATAGGGGTAAAAATATAAATAATGATAGAGGAGGTAATGGGTATGGTAGTAACCAATATAATGGAAATAATAGACGTAACAATGGCAATCATGGAAATGGTAATGATGAAAATAGAAACAACAATAATGGCAATGGAGATAATAATGGGAACAATGGTAATAATAGAAATGGAGGTAATAATGAGAACATTTTATGATGGTGATTAGTTTCATGTGATATTCCTTCCTAATGGAACAAATCCTTTCAAGGAAGGAATACACACTTCTCAAGAGATCATTCCCTGCTAAGGGGCATATCATACTTGCGAATAATCAGAACCATAGAAGATGTAAGATTTCCAAGAGAATGAAGGAAAGAGAAAAGGTGTAGTACTCATTAAAGATGCCCCTCTCTAAGAAAAGAGGAAAACCAAGGAAAATTTATATGCTCACATAAGAATAACCCTATGCAAGAAAAGAGATCTAACAATGAATAATGCACAAAGATAGAGATAAATGTAAGAAAGAAGAAGAAAAATGGACTTCATGTTTCTTCCCCAAAGTATGTTAAAGTAACAAAATACCACCACTTAATGATAAAGAGCCCCCATGAAATGGGATAATTATGCGATAGGGTGAAGAGAAACATGAAGGGAAAGGAAGTGCTAAGGCACGATGTTTTTACCAAGAAATATAGCTAGATCCTCTGTGAGACAAACGTGTGCAAGATCATATTGTAGTTGAACGAATTTCTTTAATGCATAACATTTTCAAATAGAATGAGACTATAAATCATGAAAAATGCAATATTCAATACCTTTCACTTCCTTAAGAGTTTTGTTTTTATTTTGAGAAGGAAAGGTAATGTTCTTGTCATATTTCAATCTCCAATAGATTCTTGCAGCTAATCTATTAGGATGGTAAATATCATCTTCCCATGAAGAAGAAGGTTTGTTAGAAGAAGGAGTTTCATTATCCATAATTTTAATTTTGCCACTATCTATACCATCTTGAATAGATTTTTGATAATCAGGGCAATCATCAAAATTATGGTCATGGGTTTGATGAAATGGACAAAATGGACACTTTGAAGAAGAAGTATTCTTGTGGGCTCTCTTGATTTGTTGTTATTGAAGGTAATCCTTAAAGTTTTGAAGTCTAAGGAATTAATCCATAGAAAGAGGGGCACCACTTCCTAGGCCTCTTGTAGTAGTTTGTGTAGTTGGATTTATAGGAACACGAATTCCATGCTCAAATTTCCCAATTCCTTGTCCTTTAAGACCTTGTTTTGTAATTATATGAAAGCCACGACTATAAGAATGTTGCAATTGACTAGATGGAGGAACATAATCATGAATTTCTTTAAAATCTGATGTGTAAGGGGGCAGAAAAGGATTTGTAGATGAAGGAGGATTATCATGTGAAATGACAACCTCTTTTCCTTTATCAAGCTTATCCTTTTTGGAAGATTGGGGAGGAATATCTTCATCATCTAAAAGCTCATTTTTGGTGATTTATATGTGAGGGGAAAGGTCATGAATAAAATGCATGACATCATCCTCCCTACATAGACTTTGATGTTGAAGATAGGTCCTAGGAGAATAAGGAGGATCTAAGGATGTAAGAATGTTGATGATGTCATATTTCCTCCCTTGCTCAAGGGTATGTGTAGGAGAAGAAGATGGATCCATATTACCTTCCAATTTTTGCTCTCTTGTAGAAAGATCATTGGGTAAAGCACTAGATCTCATTTCATCCACACAAGATACCCTAGAAGAGGTACAAAGATTAGGATGTCTAGGTTTAGGATCTACAAAATATTTAAGGTGATTAACATAGTAAATGCATTTTGTTAACAACATCACCATAATGCAAAATAAATGATACAAATCTAAAATTAAAAGTCTCTTAAGTGAAATTTGAATTTGCAACATCACCATATTGCCATTAAATGATACAAATGATATAAAGTCTCTTAAATGATATAAATGATACATAATGCAACATCACCATATTGCCATTAAAAGTCTCTTAAGTGAAATTTGAATTTGCTGGAAAATAAAATCTAAAATTAGGACCTTTTTATGAAAATTAATTTTAATATTTGAATTTGATGAATTTTGAATTTATGCTTGACCTTAGAGAGTGTTAAATTTGATAAAATTCACTGATTTTCTGTATCTGAGTAGAAAAATACAGTTAATTTTGTCTCTCAAAATTTCAAGAAAAAATCCGAGGACCGTGGTGGGAATGCACATTGTCAAACCAACTTTTTTCAAAATTTTTAGGGATGATAGAGATTATGATTTTAATGTGGAATCCAAAAAAAAAGTTGATTTGGAGATCTCTAGATTTGTCAAACTTGCAGTCAAAGGTCGAAAATAGAAGAATCTTAAAAATTAGGGTTTTGTGATTTAACCACTAAATTTTTAGAATAAAGAGATAGATTTGAATTGAAATTTTGAAATAGAAATCAGATCTGAAACAAGCAATTAAAATTTTACACCTCACAAGCTTAATTTGCTCAAAATGAAAAATTAGGATTTTTATGCAATTAACCTCGAAAATTTGCAAATAGATCAAACTTGAAAATGAAAATTTCAAATTAAAATTGCAATTAATCAGATCTAAGAATGAGAAATTATAATTAATGTGTAAGACATTGGGTTCACCAAAATGTAAAGTGGAAAGTTGGATCCTAGTGACTCCCCACCCAGGAGAGAGAAAGGAAGCCACTAGGCTGATTTTCACTTGGGAAGAACTTTACATTCAAAAGAGGGGATGAATCCACTAGATCCAAATATGAGGGAAACAAGGATGTGAATTATGAGTGGATTTCAAGTGGTTGAAGTGTGATTTACCCTCTTTTGTAAATGAGAAAGTTGACTTGTTGACTATGCGAAAAAGAGAGAGAAAATGAGTGAAATGAGGAGCTACCGGTTTGGGATCGCACTGTAACTTCAGATCTGAGCTAATTGAACTGACGCAGATCTGCCCTGCAAATTTGGAGAAAATTTTGCGGGAATGTACATGGTCCGCCACAAAATCCGCAAAATGAAAAGGGTTCTTCCGTCTCTGCAAATGAAGCCCAAACTTGCAGTTACAGCTACACACCTGCTACCTACACACAAAAAATAGAAGAAAGGGGGGTTGTGGATAGGGGTTTGCCTTAGTCAAACTCTGATTGAGGAATCAACCTTGAAAGAAAGTAATTGCAAATGCTTGAATGTAAATAATGGAGATGTATACCTTGTAGATCAGCAACTTGTTGATGATGATTGCTTTGCTTCTTGAATATAACCACAAATGTTGTATGATGGCATGTAACATGAAAAAACCCTAACAGACACACATTCTTGGAAATGAATGTTGTAATGTTGCTCCAATGGTTGAATGAAGAAGACTAGAATGCTTCAATGCTTGATGATGACCCTGAAATCTTGTATCTTCTCCTTATGCTCTCTATCTATCTATCCGTTGTCCATCCATCCGTGAATGAGGGTAGACCAAACATAGGTCCACTCTAGAAGGTGGGGACAGGGGCACCACGCCATAGTCCTAGGGGGACAGGGGCACCATGCCCCTATCCTGCCCTATTTTGGGGCCCGAATAGGGTCTAAAACATACACAAGACATAAAAGAGGAAGGGAGAAGGGTTGGAAATGCAGAAATAGGTCCCGACTAGGGAAGGAGATGTCATTGCCAAGGTGAGGACCCCAAATATGGTTAAATTTGTAGTGGTCACAATTTTATGACACTACAAATACATACCAGAAATCACAACTCTACAATATAGAATGAATAGAAAAACTAGTCACCACAAAAGACCTCATAACTTGATCACATCACCTTCCAGAACACTAAAACTCATGCTAAATCAACTGATGATATTAATCTCTGAATCCTTAAATTCGCATCATCATATCTACAATATACCAACCAAACCAACTCTCTGCAACACTGAAGCACAAGAACACAAGAATTTGTTGACATCAATGACAATAACACATGTTCCAACAACTCTAATATCCAACACTAGGTCCTCATTAAACTTATGTGACCGTTATGAGGCCCTGAATTGGGCACTTTTTGAGAGAACCATGTTGTTGGGCACCATTGTCCTAATTTTGGATCAAGGCGCCCAGTTCCATGGTCTTGGAAATTAGGGCTCCATGTTTGGGAGGAGACTATGGAAATAGTGAAAAAGCGTGTTTACTAGGTTGTATGAGTAGAATTAGTGCTTTCATTAGGCCTCAAAAGATAAAGTGCCAAAATGAGGTCTAAGTGAGGACAAAATTGTAGGTGAGTACAATTTAGGATGCTACATATCTATCAAGATTCATGCAAGAACCAAAAATGTGTCATTGGAAAGCTACAAAATGGGCACTAAGTTATATCTAAGGTATAATGAATCATGGTTTGAAATATAAAAGGAGTGATCGATTCTTCTTGTCAGGATACATAGATGTAGAATATCCAAGTTTAGTTGGTCAGAGGAAATCTGTTGGAAATATGTGCCTCAAATTAACTTGACTATGTTCAAACTGATCAGAGTAACCTATCCCAATGAAACAGTTGGTGGTGTGACTTTTGCCGATGGGCCGTGGAATCTCCTTCCTATGATCAGTTGTCAGTTGATCAAGTCCGAAATGATCCAATGGTTGTTGCTATACCACAATGGGAAGATGATTGTTAGTTAATCCTTTCACCTTGGTGACCAAGTGGTGGGTCCTTGCAAGAGAGAACTCAAGTGAAGTTAACTGGTGAGCAAGTAAGGGATGATTGGATGACTTTCACTATACCACATGATGGAGTTGCATGAAGTTTATCCTCCGTGACTTGGTGACCAAGGTGGGGCCTGACAAAAAAGAGCTCCATTTTGGGTAGTTAGTTAGGCTATGCTAAGATGGTAGGGTAGGGACCCCAGAGCCAATCAAAGGGTGCCACATGGTGAAGCGCAGAAAGAGAGATCAAGCGGATCAAAGAAGATTGGATGATCAGGATAGCTATTTGGTTGTCTTTCTGATGACTCGATGGAATTTCCTTAGGTGATCAGGGTATCATCAAAGATCAGGAGAACTAGTTGTTTACTACATCGATACTTGATGAGGTCGTCTTGGGGAATCGGGTTGATATCGGTGATCGGGGTGACATTGTTGGGTTATGCCGATGGCTCGATTGATTCATTGTGGTGTCATCGAGAGATCGGGTCTACCTATTGAAGGCTATTCGGATAAGCTGATGGAGCCAATCTATTTGGAGCCACATTAGTGGAGTCACCTACTGGTTCATTAGGAGATCAGAGCAATGCTTTTGTGGTCTTTCCGATGGCTGATGGAGTGGAGACTGACTACGGGTGTGCACTCGAACCAGAGTCTAAAAGATAAACACTTGGACACTGAAGATGGTCTTGTCATTGTATATGAATATGAACTGACCCAACTTCGTGGTGCATGTGGGATATTGTGTTTCTCATGAATGCAGAACGATGCAGATGGTTAGACTTCAAACCATTGGTGCAGTTACTCAGATGAACTATTGACAATCTGATATATGTAGCCATTGGATAACCATGGTGTAACTGATATCTGAGAGCCGATTGTAGTGTCTAGTTCATGACAATTCAAGAACGAATGCCTGTAGTTGTAGACTGAAACTTTACTGTAAACTCATTTACTAGAATAAAGTGTTTCAATTGTTGGTGGTGGGTTTTTTCCCGAAAGGGTTTTCCCACATAATTCTTGGTGTTTTGTCTCTGTGTTGATTCTATATATTATGTCTATGCTATTCTTAACATTCTATAAAAGTTTTAAACTACATTCTTATATGATTTCCCCTGTTAACTGACATTAGGAAGGCGTTTCCGCACTATGCTTTCCTTACACGTGGTATCAGATCTTGGCTCATTTTGTTATCCTTGTTGGGTAGGGTTGGTTTTTTGTGTCAGTTCTTTTTCAGTGGGAGCCTTGCAAAGTGTCTACTTGTTTGTTTTATAGGTTAAGATGGTTAGCACCTCAAGGTGCATAGACATGGAGAAGTTTAATGGTTCTAGTTTTGAACTATGGAAACTCAAGATGGAAGACTTGTTGGTCGATCGAGACCTTTGTATTGCTATGTCTAGGCAGAAACCTACATGCATGAAGCAAAAGGATTGGGAATTAGCCGACTGGAAGGCAAGGGGTCTAATCAATCTATGTCTTGCTGATTCTATTATGTTAAACATCCATGAGGAGAAGATTGCACATCTTCTCTGGAATAAGTTGGGAGATATTTATCAAGGCAAGTACTTGGTGAATAAAATTTTCTTGAGGAAGAAGTTGTACTCTCTGAAGATGAATGTGGGAACAACATTGGTAGACCACTTGAATGCATTCAACATGGTTCTTGCATTGTTAACTTCTATTGGTGTGTCCATTCAGGAAGAACATTGCATGCTGCTGTTGTGTTCATTGCTTGACTCTTGGGATCACTTAGTGATGGCTATCGATAGTACTACGACCTAGTTCAAGAAGGATACTATGGTTAATACTCTTTTGTTAGAAGAAATGAGAAAGAGGTCTTCTGAGACAACAAAAGATGCACTCTCTATTCGAGGTAGACCGAAGGACAAAGACAAGAAGAAAGGAAAGAAGTCCAAGTCCAAGTCTCAAGAGAGATCAAAATCTCCAGGCAAGAAGTCAAAGGTAAAGTGTTGGAACTATGGGCAGAAAGGGCATATGCGAAAGGATTGCAAGGATGAGAAGAAGAAGAAGAAGTATTCTGACACTAAATCTTCTCAGAGTGATGTAGATGCATTTGTAGCAGCCCTCGCAGTGCCTACCTCAGATGACACCTGGCTAGTAGATTCTGGCGCATCTTTTCACATGACCTCCCACAAAGAATGGTTCTCAAAGTATGAACTGTATGCTAGTGAAAAGTTACACTTGGCTAGTGATTCTACGTTGGAGATTGTAGGGAGAGGGAGAATTAAAATTCAATTCCTAGATGGTAGAGTGAAGGGGATCAATGGAGTTCTTCATATACCAAGTCTAACAAGAAACCTTCTCTTTGTAAGTAAACTTAATGATGCTGGAGTACAAGTTATATTCGTATCTGGTGGTTGCAAGATGACTAGGGGTTCCATTGTTTTGGCAAAGGGTGATCGCATTGGTACACTATATAAGTTAAATTTTGAACCTATATGTTGTAATGTAACCTCTGAAAAGTCTGTTAAGACAACTGTAATGATGCATAATGCTAATTCATTGGAAGTTAAACTTCCTACTGAGAAAACAATGCTCTAGCATAATACATTAGGACACATAGGTGAAAAAGGTTTAAAAGCCTTGAAGAATAAGAATCTGGTTGAAGGTTTGGATGATTGTAGTTTTGAGTTCAATTATTGCGAACACAGCATATATGGAAAACATAACCGTGTTCAGTTTTATTCTAGTTCTCCTAAATCTTTTGAAATTCTAGATTATGTTCACTCTGATGTGTTTGGTCTAGTGGATGTTCCTTCTTTATCTAAGTCTAAGTACTATGTATCTTTTATAGATGATTATTCAAGAAGGGTGTTTGTGTAGTTTCTTAAAAGTAAATCAAAAGTGTTCAGTCGGTTTAAGGAGTTTAAGAACCTTGTTGAAAATTAGACTAGGAGAAGAATTAAATGTTTAAGAACAAACAATGGTGGTGAATACTGTAGTGCAGATTTCGACAAGTACTGTGTTGATCATGGAATTAAGAGACATAAGACTGTACCTTACACTCCACAACAAAATGGAGTTGCTAAAAGGTTGAATCGGTCTCTAATGGAGAAAGCAAGAAGCATGTTGAGCAGAGCTGGGCTAGAACAAAAATTCTGGGCTAAAGCAGTTGCTACAACATGTTACTTGCTAAATCACTTTCCTACTTCAGCATTGGTTGACAAAACACCTATGGAAGCATGGTATGGTAAGAAACTTTCTTTAAGACACCTTCATGTTTTTGGTGTAGAGGCATATGCTCATGTTCTTGATATTAATAGATCTAAATTGGATAACAAAGATGTGAAATGTATATTCATTGGCTATGGAGTTGGTGTGAAAGGATACAAACTTTGGAATCTAGTGACTGGTAAGGTTATGTACAACAGAAGTGTGATTTTTCATGAGATGAAACCTATGCCACTAGATCACAACATAAGAAAGAAAGGAGAAGTTGAGGTTGAAATTCCTCCAGCTAAGGAAGAATCTCTAGAGATACCTTAAGATGAGGAGAGTTCAAGCAGTTTGAGTAGTTCTAAAGAAGAACATGATGATGAGCCTCTTGTTGAACCTCAAGAAGCCTCAACACTAGAGTTGAGAAGGTCTACTCGAGAGAGGCAACAACCTAATAGGTATACACCTAATAAGTACAGTCACTTTATGTTGAATGTTAATTGTGCTTATTCTTTACTTGCAGATACTGATGAGCTTAGGACTATCAAAGAAGCTATTAAGATGCCTGATTTAGATTCCTGGTTGGAAGCCATGAATGATGAAATGTCATCTTTGGACAAAAATGGAACTTGGGATTTGGTGCCATTGCCTGAAGGTAGAAAGCCTGTGGCTGCAAGTGGGTCTTCAAAAGGAAGTATGGTCCAGATGGAAACATTGACAAGTGCAAAGCGAGATTGGTTGCAAAGGGGTATTCTCAAAAGGAAGGTATTGACTATGGAGAGATCTTTTCTCCTATGGCTAAGCTGACATCTATCAGATTTATTTTGTCACTTGTAGCAGCATATGATTGGGAGATTGAGCAGATGGATGTGAAGACAACATTTCTTCATGGTGACCTTGAAGAAGAGATTTATATGTCTTAGCCTGAGAACTTTGTGAAAAAGGGTATAGAACACTTGATTTGCAGACTCAAGAAGTCTCTGTATGGTTTGAAACAGTCTCCTAGAATGTGGTATCAAAAGTATGATATGTTTGTTTTGTCCTTGGGATTTGTGAGATCAAAGGTTGATCATTGTTTTTACTACAAAACCGAAGGTGATATGATTCTTATCATAGCTTTGTATGTAGATGATATGTTGTTCATAGGAAATATAAAAGGTATGATCTTAAATTTAAAATCTCAGCTATCTATGAAATTTGAAATGAAGGACTTAGGAGAAAAAAATTACATTCTGGGAATGGAGATCAAAAGGGATAGATCTAAGAGGAAAATTTGGCTTAGCTAGAGAAATTATATAACCAATGTTCTTGATAGGTTTCATATGTCTGACTATAAATCACAGGTTGTTCCCATCTTGCAGGGAACTAAGTTAACTGTGCATGATAGTCTGAAATCTCTGAAAGAGATTGTTGACATGAAGAACATCCCTTATGCAAGTGCTATTGGCAGCTTGATGTATGCTATGTTCTGTACAAGACCAGACATTACCCAACCAGTGGGAGTACTTAGCAGGTTTATGTCAAATCCAAGAAGGCCACATTGGGATGTTGTAAAGAGGGTGCTTAGATATCTAAAGGGAACTTCAGCTTTTGCTTTGTGCTATCATGGTCATTCTGATGATTCAAAGAAAACTCTTAGTGTATGTGGTTTTGTGGATTCTGATTGGGCAGGAGACATAGACATCAGAAGATCCACCAGTGGATATGTTTTTATCATGAATGGTGGAACAATTAGTTGGATGAGCAAGCGTCAATCTATAGTCGCTTTGTCCAGTACAAAGGCAAAATACATGGCAGCCACACATGCTTGTAAAGAAGTTGTCTGGCTTAGGCATTTGAGTTTACATATTGGTTTTGATGCAGGGTAGGTTGAAAATTGGAGTGATAGTCAAAGTTCCATATGTTTGGTAAAGAATCCTACTTTCCATGCCAGATCTAAGCATATTGATGTTCAGTATCACTTTGTTCATGACATGGTGGAAGATGGAAAAGTTTATCTTAACAAGGTAGACACTCTGGAAAATGTTGCAGATGCCTTGACAAAACTTGTGAGCACTCACAAGTTCAAGTGGTGTTCTAATTCTATGGGTCTTGATACCCATGTTTCTCAGTAACATCTAAAATGGTAATCGGTCCAATGAATTCCTCGTCAAGTGGGATTTTGTTGGAAATATGTGCCTCGAATTAACTTGACTGTGTTCAGATTGATCAGAGTAACCTATCCCGATGAAACAGTTGGCAGTGTGACTTTTGCCAATGGGCTGATGGAATCTTCTTCCTGTGATCTGTTGTCAGTTGATCAAGTCTGGAATGATCCAACGGCTATCACTATACCACGATGGGAAGATGATCATCAATTAATCATTGTGCCTCGGCGACCAAGTTGTGGGTCCTGACAAGAGAGCACTCAAGTGAAGCTAACTGGTGAGCAAGTCTGGGATGATCGAACGACTATCGCTATACCGCATGATGGAGTTGCACGAAGTTTATCCTCTGTGACTTGGCAACCAAGGTGGGGCCCAAAAAAGAAGAGCTCCATTTTGGGCAGTTAGTGAGCTCATGCTAAGGTGGCAGGATAGGGACCTTGGAGCCAATCAGGGGGTGCCACATGGTGGAGTGTAGAAAGAGAGATCGAGCGGATCAAGGAAGATCAAACAATCGGGATAGCTATTTGGTTGTCTTTCCGATGACTTGATGGAATTGCCTTCAGTGATCGGGGTATCATCAGAGATCGGGAAAACTGGTTGTTTACTACATCGATACCCGATAAGGTCACCTTCAGCGATTGGGTTGATATCGATGATCGGAGTGACATTGTTGGGTTATGTTGATGGCCCGATCAATTTGTTGTGGTGTCATCAGGAGATCGGGTCTACCCATTGAAGGCTATTTCAATAAGCTAATGGAGATGATCTATTTGGAGCCGCATTAATGGAGTCGCCTAATAGTTCATTGGGATATTGGAGCAATTTGTTTTTTGTCTTTCTGATGGCCGATGGAGTAGAGACCGACTACGGGTGTGTGCTCGAACCGAAGTCCAAAAGATAAACATTTGGACACTGAAGATGGTCTTTTTGGTGTATATGAATACGAACTGACCCAACTTCATGGTGCATGTGGGATATTGTGTTTCTCATGAATGTAGACCGATGCAGACAATTAGACTTCAAACTGTTGGTGCAGTTACTCAGATGAACTATCAACAATCTGATATATGTAGCCATTGGATAACTATGGTATAACTGATATCTGAGAGCCGATTGTAGTGTCTAGTTTGTGAGAATCTGAGAACGAATGCTTGTAGTTGCAGACTAAAACTTTATTGTAAATTCATTTACTGGAATAAAGTGTTTCAACTGTTGGTGGTTGGTTTTTTCCTGGAAGGGTTTTCACATGTAATTCTTGGTGTTCTATCTCTATGTTGACTCTATATGTTATGTCTATGCTATTCTTAACATTCTGTAAAAGTTTTAAACTACATTCTTGTATGATTTCCCCTGTTAACTGGCATTAGGAAGGCATTTCCATGCTGTGCTTTCCTTACAAAATCCACATATGGATTTGTTTTCTTCTTAGGTTTAGGACCTATTTATTGGGAAAGTAAGAATTAAGCCACAATTTCTCATTCTTCAACAGAAGCATAATATCTTGCAGCAAGTGCAACAATTTGTGAAGTAGTTTGGCTACATCACATATTAGAAGTCCATTGCTGGTACCACAAAACCAACCTACAACCCTCAATTTTTATAATCAATGTCTTCTCAGGCTTGTTTATAGTTTAGTGTTTCTTGAATAGACCAAGCACATTGAATTTGACTATCAAGTCATATGAGAACATGTTCAACAAAACAGTGATCTGCTTCCATTCTACTTAACTTAAGAATAATGTGATGACATCTTCACAAATCCTCTTGCATGTGTGAATTTTGAAACATACCAGGGCTCTCTTATTACTTCTTTAAAGAAATCATGTAATAACGGGGAAATTTTTGCATATTCCATCATTACTCATATGGCTAGGTTGTTTGTTTATTTGTTTATTGTTTGTTTATTAGTTAGTAATATACTAGTTTATATTAGATAATATTTGTCATTAGTCAATTTCATATGGAACCCATATGTTACTCATTTATAGCTACTTTATAGTAATATGAACACTTCATTATGTAATTCATGGTTAATGAGTAATAAACTTTGATAGTCCTAATATATAGGTTGGTTTTTCATGTATAAAGAGTTTGATGGTGGGAAGTTGTATC
This sequence comes from Cryptomeria japonica, assembly GCF_030272615.1. NCBI lineage: Eukaryota > Viridiplantae > Streptophyta > Pinopsida > Cupressales > Cupressaceae > Cryptomeria > Cryptomeria japonica. The sequence continues at coordinate 146,860,752 of NC_081405.1, forward strand.
TAGGTGATGACACTTGCATAAAGTTTTCTGGTAATGAATGAGTCAAGATAAGATTTATTGATGCTAAAGTGAAGGGGATTGATGGTGTCTTGCATATCCTTGGATTGGAAGAAAGCCTAATTTTAGTTAGGAAGGTGAGTGATCTAGGTGTGTAGGATTTTTTCTTGAGTGGTGGATGCAATATTACAAGAGGTTCTATGTTGCTTGTTAAGGGTATTTGGATTGGCATCTTCTATAAGTTGGATCATGCATAGTTCAGTACAGTGCTATTTTTGTGAAGTCTAAGAAGAGGGATTTAAATTCTCCATCCTCACCATTAGTTCAAGTAGAAAAGAAGACTGTTGTTTCTACATCCGATGGTCATGCATTCTAGGTACTTAAGGGTGCAAATCCTTTAGAGATGAATCTCCCAATTGAGAAGATAATGTTATGGTACTTGAGACATGGCCATGGTGGTGAGAAAGGTCATAGAACCCCATAAAATGATTATTGTAATCTTGTATTTGAATTTTGTGAACATTTTGTTTATGATAAACAATGCTATGTTTCTTTTTATTCTATTTCTCATAAGCCTTATGGGGTTTTGGGTTATATATTCATCTAGATGTGTTTGGTCCTATTAATGCTCCTTCAATATCTTGATCTATGCATTTTGTCTCTTTTGTAGATGATTATAGGAGAAAGGCATTTGCATATTTCCTCAAAAGTAAATTTGAAGTTTTTAGTCAATTTAAGAAATTCAAATCCTTGGTTGAAAATTGGACTAGTAAAAAATATATTTGAGGAATGAAAATGGTGGAGTTTTGTTCAGCAGAATTTGACAAGTTCTATATGGACCAGGGTATTGAGAAACACAAGACGAATCCATAAAACCCATAGAGAAATGGAGTTGTGGAAATGATGAACAAAACATTTATTGAAAGGGATAGGAGTGTGAGAAGTGGTTTTGGGCTTGAACAAAAGTTCTAGGATGAAGCTATAGCCACTGCATGTTATTTGATTAATAGATCTCCTACTTCAATGCTACTTGAAAAGACACACATTAAAGCAATGTCTAGTAAGAAGTCCTCATTAAGACATTTCAAAGGATTTGGTTGTGAAGAATAAACACATGTGCCAAGTGAGAAAAGATCAAAATTTGAGAACAAGGTGGTCAAATGTATCTTCATCGGCTATGGTGTCTATTTGAAATGCTACAAGATTTGAGATGCAATTGTAGAAAAGGTTCTCTATAGTAAAATTATTATCTTTCATGAGTTGAAATATTCCATTGTTGATTTCCAACCACAGAAGGAAGATAAAGTTAAAAAGGAGGTGGTTTAGGTACCACCCACTATGATGAGAAATGAACTGCGAACTCCTATTGCACTTGATGATGAGGAGAGCTCAAGCAACTTTAAAATTTCTAAAGACTAGCAAGAACCTAAATCTCAACAATTGAAGAGGTGTACCCTTGATAGGCAATGGTCTAATAGATATGGTTATTCACCAAATTTTTTTGTATATTATTTGTTGGATTGTTAGAGAGGCTATGGCTATGCATAATGGAGATTTCTAGATGGAAGCCATGAATAAAGAGATGGGTGCATCAAAGAAGAATGTTACATGGGATTTGTTGCATTTTCCTAAAGAATAGAAACCCATTGGATGAAAATAGGTGTTCAAGAAGAAGCTAGGTCTAAATGGAAATGTTGAGAAGTACAAGGTACAATTAGTCAAAAAGGGGAATTCTTAGGTGGAGTGAATTGATTATAATGAAATATTCTCTTTTGTAGCTATGATGACATCCATTAAATTCATGTTACCTCTTATAGTAGTTTATGACTTGGAAGTCAAGTAGATGTATGTGAAGACAAAATTCCTTCATGGTGATTTAGAGGAAGAAATTTACATGCCATAGCTAGAACATTTCATTGAAAAAGCTACAAAGAACATTGTTTGTAAGTTGAAGAAATCTTTGTATGGCCATAAATAGTCTACTAGAATGTGGTATAAAAAATTTGACACCTATGTTAGCAGCATAGTTTGAAGTCTTAGTTAGCAACATAGTTTGAGATGAAAGATATAGGTGGTATAAAAAAATTGACACCTATGTTAGCAGCATAGTGGTATAAAAGTATGATTCTAGATTTGAAGTCTTAGTTAGCAGCATAGTTTGAGATGAAAGATCTAGGTGCAATGCGATATGTTCTTTGGTTTAAGATCAATATAGATAGAGCTAGAAAAAATATTTGGATAAGAGAAAATAGGTATGCTAAGTTTGTATTGGAGAGATTCAACATAATAGGTTGTAGGTAGTTTGTTTTTTCAATGTTATAGGAGAGACAAATCTTTTTGTGGAGGATTGACCAAAATCTCCTAATGAGTTGGAGGACATGTCTAGAGTACCTCATGCAAGTTTTGTTGATAGTTTGATGTATGTTATGGTCTATAATAGGCTAGACATTTCCCAAGAAGTGGGCATAATTAGTTGGTATGGCTAATCCTAGTAGGGTGCACTAGGATGCAATTAAGAGAGTGATCAAGTATTTAAGGGGTACTTCTGATTATATCTTGTGTTTTCATGGTTATATTTTTGGACCTCAACATTTAGTTTACATTCATTGATTTGTGGATTTAGGTTGGGCGGGTGACATTGAAAGTAGAATATCCACTAGTGGATATGTTTTAATGATGTTTTGTGGTTCTATTAGTTGGATGATAGTTGGAATGTTTTGGTGATTTATAAGTCCCTTTTGTAAATTTAGCTGATGAGATAGATAGGAGATTAATCCCCTTTCTAATCATAATAATGCAACATCCATTAACCCATACCTAGTGCCAAATCCTTTTATGGATTATCTCTTTAATCTTTTTTAAGAAGACTAAATGCCAGATAAAATATTCTACTTCATTAGAAGGCACAAAAGTGAGTAATTTAAAAAACTAATACAATCTAATTTCATCAATATTCTCAGTTTTCAACATTGTCAATGATTTTTGGTAACTGAACAATAATATGTGTCTTGGTCAGCTATGAAATTTTGATATTTTGCTTGATGTAAATATTCTGGGTATGTTAGTAAAATAGTGGTAACTGAAGGATTATATACTCTAACTCCCAATTAGGGCATTATGGATGATGCCATTAGATTATTCTATTACTTTAACAATATATCATTATTCTATATGGAGTTATTTTGTTTTTCACAATCATGTTTTAGCTAAATATTTATAGTTCTGCTTCATGAAGATTGTGTTTTTGGGATTTTTTACAATGTATCATATACATTTAAAAATATCTAGAGTATTCTTGTGATTATTTGTTATGATTTAGCAACCATTAAAATATCTAGTGTTTCTGTCTATTGTCACTCTCAATATACTTACAAATATGCTATGTTTGTATATGGTGATATTTACTGAGATTCCCTTTAACGATGTTATGGAAACAAAAAATATATTTAGTACTAGTGTACAAATTTTAAACCACTTTTATAGATGCATTCAACTTTTGTTCATATTTTCCTCCAACACAACATGTCTATAAATGCTTTTTAATATTTTTCAAAAAAAAAGGAGCCCTTACATTGGGATGCTTAGTCTAAAACTCAAGAAATAATAATATTTATGATGGGCCAAGTTTGTCATACCACATTGAATCTCCCTAACCCTAACTTGTCAAATTTGTTAGTTTTCTTTGTTAAGTGCTAAGATGATATACTAATTTTTTTAATAAAGTTGTAGAAATACACTAGATTCCAATTTAGTTCAACAAATGAACAATCAAAAAGTAGATTTAGGTAGTATTTCTTTCAAAGGTGAGTGAAAATGGATAAAATTGATAGATTATGTTGTAGGAAGGGTTTTTCTTTAGAAAATTGTATATTGATATTTGATGGAGATAAAAATTTAATAGATGTTGAAACATTATTTTCTTATACATGACAGATTTTGTTCAACCACTTTCCATTTAAGCGGGAGATTATTCATTATGGGGAGGCTATCTAATCTCTCATTTTCCCTCTTATTTAGGGGATATTGATTGGATTTAGTTCTTTGGGAGTATTGATGTTGAGACATCCACACATGACTTATCTTTCACTTGTATATATCTTTCATATCTCTTTTTTGGAGAGGAGTTTTGTCCCATGAGGTTTTCTCCTTTTGTCCATTTGTAAGAGATTAGTTGCATGGGTACCTAACATGGCTGAGTAGTTGGGACTCATATACTACATTTTCACATTAGTCTTGAATCTTTTGCATAATATTTTTTCTACCTAGGTTGTGCTTAAGGGGTCTATTGGTGTGAATATCTACATTTCCTAACTAGTTACTGGTTAATACATATTCAAACTTGTTAAATTTACTTAGCATAGCTTATTTGTCACATGATACAATCATTTAGTATTGTTCATGTTATTTATCTTAGGTATCATTCTAGATAGAGTGAGTCAACATTATGCATTTAAATTTGTCTAAGGGTAGTTTTAACTACTCCATCATCTCTTTCCTATATAAGTAAGCTCATTGTATCATATCAATTCATCTTAGCTCATTATCATTTCTTGGTGAATATTATTATTCTCTTAGTTATGGAAGTTCCTATGTTCAATGATCCTATCTTGGGAGCATTGATCCAACATATTTTGTAATACTTAAAGAGTAATTAATGGACTTGCTCAGTTATTTGAATGCTTTTAGTTGCATTTTATTGATTTCACTAGGAAAGGATTTAGTAGGAAAAATTAGGCATGCAATTGTTTTGCATCATTAGGAAATTTTATTTTTCATCAACATAGATGAATTAGATGATAATCATTTTGTTAAAAATATGGTAAATTATAGTAACATAATTAGTTTTGAAACATCCTTATAAGATAGAAAATATTTAATTCATCTAAGGTTTTTACTATACAATTTGTTTAATTTTTTTTGCAAAACCCTAGTATTTATTTATTTCTATTATTTTGCTCTGATACCAAATGTAATGTTCTTTTTGCCCCAAAATTATTTTGTATTTAAATGAAGATGATTTTAATTTAGTGTATAGTTCTTAATTAATAATATATGCACTTCAAAGGCAATTTTTTCAATAAAAATAAATTAGCAAATTTTTTCATATATAGAATAAAAGTTAAAACATAGAAAATGGCATTGGGAAAAAAATATTTAAATAGGAAACATAATTAAGATTGATATTTATCAATATTTAATTCAATGAAACATGAACAAAATTAATTATAAATAAATCTATGTGATTATACAAGACTCATAGGAACAATCATAGGTCAAAGCTATCCATGCTAAGGAAGCACCCTAGGAGCATTCATTCTTACATAGAATGATACATGTCTCATGACATAAATACGCAATCCTGGCTAGAAAATTCTCGGGTGTATGATGTACCCTAAATTGGCCACATGTTGTGTTCACCTTTTCTAATGCTCAATTCCCAACCAATGACCCCAATATTGCCTTTTTGTGCCCACTATATATCCTTCCATTTTTCTCTATTCTAGTCTCCATATGATCTCTCCCTATTTTCCAAGTCCCACTTAAATGACTTAGATAAGTGTTAAGGGTTGGTTTTAAAACCATCTCACCTTTTCACAAAAGGTTGCCTTTAATTATCTTTTAATAAATATAATCAAATCTTTTAAAAGAGTTTGCATAAATTTATTTATTATTCATCATTTTAATAAAAGGATCATATTATCCTTTATTTTATATCTCTTTTAATTCTTTCATAACTTTATATTCACTTAGGGAAAAATTCTCATAATAGATAGAGAAAACAAGAAATACAAATACAAAATAAAAAAGTGAAAGCTACTACCAAATGCAAACTTTAG